>NW_028151507.1:0-55750 GCF_964638095.1 Poromitra crassiceps | reverse complement strand
TGCGGTATTCAGCCTCTCTGGTGTCAAGTCTGATTTTGGAAAAAAAAAAAAAAAATCCAAAATCAGACAGTGTTGAGACCAGAGAGGCTAAGACCGCATTGACTCAGTGCGGTACTCAGCCTCTCTGGTGTCAAGTCTGATTTTTGAAAAAAAAAAAAAAAATCCAAAATCAGACAGAGTGTTGAGACCAGAGAGGCTAAGACCGCATTGACTCAGTGCGGTATTCAGCCTCTCTGGTGTCAAGTCTGATTTTGGAAAAAAAAAAAAAAAAAAAATCCAAAATCAGACAGTGTTGAGACCAGAGAGGCTAAGACCGCATTGACTCAGTGCGGTATTCAGCCTCTCTGGTGTCAAGTCTGATTTTGGAAAAAAAAAAAAAAAATCCAAAATCAGACAGAGTGTTGACACCAGAGAGGCTAAGACCGCATTGACTCAGTGCGGTATTCAGCCTCTCTGGTGTCAAGTCTGATTTTGGAAAAAAAAAAAAAAAATCCAAAATCAGACAGTGTTGAGACCAGAGAGGCTAAGACCGCATTGACTCAGTGCGGTACTCAGCCTCTCTGGTGTCAAGTCTGATTTTTGAAAAAAAAAAAAAAAATCCAAAATCAGACAGAGTGTTGACAGCAGAGAGGCTAAGACCGCATTGACTCAGTGCGGTATTCAGCCTCTCTGGTGTCAAGTCTGATTTTGGAAAAAAAAAAAAAAAATCCAAAATCAGACAGAGTGTTGAGACCAGAGAGGCTAAGACCGCATTGACTCAGTGCGGTATTCAGCCTCTCTGGTGTCAAGTCTGATTTTTGAAAAAAAAAAAAAAAATCCAAAATCAGACAGAGTGTTGACACCAGAGAGGCTAAGACCGCATTGACTCAGTGAGGTATTCAGCCTCTCTGGTGTCAAGTCTGATTTTGGAAAAAAAAAAAAAAATCCAAAATCAGACAGAGTGTTGACACCAGAGAGGCTAAGACCGCATTGACTCAGTGCAGTATTCAGCCTCTCTGGTGTCAAGTCTGATTTTGGAAAAAAAAAAAAAAATCAAAAATCAGACAGAGTGTTGACACCAGAGAGGCTAAGACCGCATTGACTCAGTGCGGTATTCAGCCTCTCTGGTGTCAAGTCTGATTTTGGAAAAAAAAAAAAAAAAAATCAGACAGAGTGTTGACACCAGAGAGGCTAAGACCGCATTGACTCAGTGCAGTATTCAGCCTCTCTGGTGTCAAGTCTGATTTTGGAAAAAAAAAAAAAAAATCAGACAGAGTGTTGACACCAGAGAGGCTAAGACCGCATTGACTCAGTGCGGTATTCAGCCTCTCTGGTGTCAAGTCTGATTTTGGAAAAAAAAAAAAAAAATCCAAAATCAGACAGAGTGTTGAGACCAGAGAGGCTAAGACCGCATTGACTCAGTGCGGTATTCAGCCTCTCTGGTGTCAAGTCTGATTTTGGAAAAAAAAAAAAAATCCAAAATCAGACAGAGTGTTGAGACCAGAGAGGCTAAGACCGCATTGACTCAGTGCGGTATTCACCCTCTCTGGTGTCAAGTCTGATTTTGGAAAAAAAAAAAAAAAAAAAATCCAAAATCAGACAGTGTTGAGACCAGAGAGGCTAAGACCGCATTGACTCAGTGCGGTATTCAGCCTCTCTGGTGTCAAGTCTGATTTTGGAAAAAAAAAAAAAAAATCCAAAATCAGACAGAGTGTTGACACCAGAGAGGCTAAGACCGCATTGACTCAGTGCGGTATTCAGCCTCTCTGGTGTCAAGTCTGATTTTGGAAAAAAAAAAAAAAAAATCCAAAATCAGACAGAGTGTTGAGACCAGAGAGGCTAAGACCGCATTGACTCAGTGCGGTATTCAGCCTCTCTGGTGTCAAGTCTGATTTTGGAAAAAAAAAAAAAAATCCAAAATCAGACAGAGTGTTGACACCAGAGAGGCTAAGACCGCATTGACTCAGTGCGGTATTCAGCCTCTCTGGTGTCAAGTCTGATTTTTGAAAAAAAAAAAAAAAATCCAAAATCAGACAGAGTGTTGACACCAGAGAGGCTAAGACCGCATTGACTCAGTGCGGTATTCAGCCTCTCTGGTGTCAAGTCTGATTTTGGAAAAAAAAAAAAAAAATCCAAAATCAGACAGTGTTGAGACCAGAGAGGCTAAGACCGCATTGACTCAGTGCGGTACTCAGCCTCTCTGGTGTCAAGTCTGATTTTTGAAAAAAAAAAAAAAAATCCAAAATCAGACAGAGTGTTGAGACCAGAGAGGCTAAGACCGCATTGACTCAGTGCGGTATTCAGCCTCTCTGGTGTCAAGTCTGATTTTGGAAAAAAAAAAAAAAAAAAAATCCAAAATCAGACAGTGTTGAGACCAGAGAGGCTAAGACCGCATTGACTCAGTGCGGTATTCAGCCTCTCTGGTGTCAAGTCTGATTTTGGAAAAAAAAAAAAAAAAATCAGACAGAGTGTTGACACCAGAGAGGCTAAGACCGCATTGACTCAGTGCGGTATTCAGCCTCTCTGGTGTCAAGTCTGATTTTGGAAAAAAAAAAAAAAAAATCAGACAGAGTGTTGACACCAGAGAGGCTAAGACCGCATTGACTCAGTGCGGTATTCAGCCTCTCTGGTGTCAAGTCTGATTTTGGAAAAAAAAAAAAAAAATCCAAAATCAGACAGAGTGTTGAGACCAGAGAGGCTAAGACCGCATTGACTCAGTGCGGTATTCAGCCTCTCTGGTGTCAAGTCTGATTTTGGAAAAAACAAAAAAATCCAAAATCAGACAGAGTGTTGAGACCAGAGAGGCTAAGACCGCATTGACTCAGTGCGGTATTCAGCCTCTCTGGTGTCAAGTCTGATTTTGGAAAAAAAAAAAAAAAAAAAATCCAAAATCAGACAGTGTTGAGACCAGAGAGGCTAATGGCTCAATTCCACCACATTTTACAGCCCTGCACAGCCCGTCACCACTCGGCTCTACTTGCTTCAACCCGATGGACGTTCTGCTTCGACCGCCCTTCATCTGCCCCCGCCCACACCTGGTCGTCACAGCGACCGCATATCTGCCCTCCACCCATGTTCTGAAATAGGCTATAACATAACGTTACAATTAAATCCATACACAGAACTTTTAAACTGTTTATGAAATACTGGTGCCTCTAAATTACCTACAGTGTGTGTGTGTGTGTGTGTGTGTGTGTGTGTGTGTGTGTGTGTGTGTGTGTGTGTGTGTGAGAGAGAGAGAGAGAGAGAGAGCAGTGCTGGCATGATCACAGTCCTTGATCCTGGCCTGAGCAGCCAGCTCATAGCATCACAGCATGTTGGGCGGGTGTTACAGTGTACATGTGCAAAAGTGACAATCGACCAGGAGAATGGATATCACTTTGTTGTTAGTCAAAACTCACAAGCGCTGCACGAGGGACGGGGGTTGCGCTAGAGTGAAGCCTCTACCCCCGCGGCCTCTCACCAGGCAAAACCGCGGCTTCACCAGGCGCCTGCGGCCTAGCGGAGCCGACGCAGCACTAACTACACAAGCGCTTCAGAGCAGCGGACTTTTGGACAATTGAAACCACCGCGCCGATTTTATTTCACCAGAGGCGAAGGCAGCAAAACAAAAGACTGATAGAAAAGCATAATAGAAGAGAAAAGAAGGTAAACTGGTATGCAGCGCTGCATTGACAGTCAGTAGGATATAGAGAGTAAACACGATTCTGCCTGACCAATCAGTCGCCTACAATGTTTTCACGTCACGGTATGGACCCGGGTTGGCAGAATAGTACCCCGACGAGGCAGGTACTAAAAGTAGCCCAGCTCAGCCCCAAATCTAACCGAGCTGGGCCGGTTTATACCGGTGGGATGAGACCAAAAGTCGAGTCGAGCGGAGCGGGACCGCGCTACTAGCTGCGGTGGGATTGGGCCATTTGACCGCATTGACTCAGTGCGGTACTCAGCCTCTCTGGTGTCAAGTCTGATTTTTGAAAAAAAAAAAAAAAATCCAAAATCAGACAGAGTGTTGAGACCAGAGAGGCTAAGACCGCATTGACTCAGTGCGGTATTCAGCCTCTCTGGTGTCAAGTCTGATTTTGGAAAAAAAAAAAAAAAAAAAATCCAAAATCAGACAGTGTTGAGACCAGAGAGGCTAAGACCGCATTGACTCAGTGCGGTATTCAGCCTCTCTGGTGTCAAGTCTGATTTTGGAAAAAAAAAAAAAAAAATCAGACAGAGTGTTGACACCAGAGAGGCTAAGACCGCATTGACTCAGTGCGGTATTCAGCCTCTCTGGTGTCAAGTCTGATTTTGGAAAAAAAAAAAAAAAAATCAGACAGAGTGTTGACACCAGAGAGGCTAAGACCGCATTGACTCAGTGCGGTATTCAGCCTCTCTGGTGTCAAGTCTGATTTTGGAAAAAAAAAAAAAAAATCCAAAATCAGACAGAGTGTTGAGACCAGAGAGGCTAAGACCGCATTGACTCAGTGCGGTATTCAGCCTCTCTGGTGTCAAGTCTGATTTTGGAAAAAAAAAAAAAATCCAAAATCAGACAGAGTGTTGAGACCAGAGAGGCTAAGACCGCATTGACTCAGTGCGGTATTCAGCCTCTCTGGTGTCAAGTCTGATTTTGGAAAAAAAAAAAAAAAAAAAATCCAAAATCAGACAGTGTTGAGACCAGAGAGGCTAAGACCGCATTGACTCAGTGCGGTATTCAGCCTCTCTGGTGTCAAGTCTGATTTTGGAAAAAAAAAAAAAAAATCCAAAATCAGACAGTGTTGAGACCAGAGAGGCTAAGACCGCATTGACTCAGTGCGGTACTCAGCCTCTCTGGTGTCAAGTCTGATTTTTGAAAAAAAAAAAAAAAATCCAAAATCAGACAGAGTGTTGAGACCAGAGAGGCTAAGACCGCATTGACTCAGTGCGGTATTCAGCCTCTCTGGTGTCAAGTCTGATTTTGGAAAAAAAAAAAAAAAAAAAATCCAAAATCAGACAGTGTTGAGACCAGAGAGGCTAAGACCGCATTGACTCAGTGCGGTATTCAGCCTCTCTGGTGTCAAGTCTGATTTTGGAAAAAAAAAAAAAAAAATCAGACAGAGTGTTGACACCAGAGAGGCTAAGACCGCATTGACTCAGTGCGGTATTCAGCCTCTCTGGTGTCAAGTCTGATTTTGGAAAAAAAAAAAAAAAAATCAGACAGAGTGTTGACACCAGAGAGGCTAAGACCGCATTGACTCAGTGCGGTATTCAGCCTCTCTGGTGTCAAGTCTGATTTTGGAAAAAAAAAAAAAAAATCCAAAATCAGACAGAGTGTTGAGACCAGAGAGGCTAAGACCGCATTGACTCAGTGCGGTATTCAGCCTCTCTGGTGTCAAGTCTGATTTTGGAAAAAAAAAAAAAATCCAAAATCAGACAGAGTGTTGAGACCAGAGAGGCTAAGACCGCATTGACTCAGTGCGGTATTCAGCCTCTCTGGTGTCAAGTCTGATTTTTGAAAAAAAAAAAAAAAAAAATCCAAAATCAGACAGTGTTGAGACCAGAGAGGCTAAGACCGCATTGACTCAGTGCGGTACTCAGCCTCTCTGGTGTCAAGTCTGATTTTTGAAAAAAAAATAAAAAATCCAAAATCAGACAGAGTGTTGAGACCAGAGAGGCTAAGACCGCATTGACTCAGTGCGGTATTCAGCCTCTCTGGTGTCAAGTCTGATTTTGGAAAAAAAAAAAAAAAAAAAATCCAAAATCAGACAGTGTTGAGACCAGAGAGGCTAAGACCGCATTGACTCAGTGCGGTATTCAGCCTCTCTGGTGTCAAGTCTGATTTTGGAAAAAAAAAAAAAAAATCCAAAATCAGACAGTGTTGAGACCAGAGAGGCTAAGACCGCATTGACTCAGTGCGGTACTCAGCCTCTCTGGTGTCAAGTCTGATTTTTGAAAAAAAAAAAAAAAATCCAAAATCAGACAGAGTGTTGAGACCAGAGAGGCTAAGACCGCATTGACTCAGTGCGGTATTCAGCCTCTCTGGTGTCAAGTCTGATTTTGGAAAAAAAAAAAAAAAAAAAATCCAAAATCAGACAGTGTTGAGACCAGAGAGGCTAAGACCGCATTGACTCAGTGCGGTATTCAGCCTCTCTGGTGTCAAGTCTGATTTTGGAAAAAAAAAAAAAAAAATCAGACAGAGTGTTGACACCAGAGAGGCTAAGACCGCATTGACTCAGTGCGGTATTCAGCCTCTCTGGTGTCAAGTCTGATTTTGGAAAAAAAAAAAAAAAAATCAGACAGAGTGTTGACACCAGAGAGGCTAAGACCGCATTGACTCAGTGCGGTATTCAGCCTCTCTGGTGTCAAGTCTGATTTTGGAAAAAAAAAAAAAAAATCCAAAATCAGACAGAGTGTTGAGACCAGAGAGGCTAAGACCGCATTGACTCAGTGCGGTATTCAGCCTCTCTGGTGTCAAGTCTGATTTTGGAAAAAAAAAAAAAAATCCAAAATCAGACAGAGTGTTGAGACCAGAGAGGCTAAGACCGCATTGACTCAGTGCGGTATTCAGCCTCTCTGGTGTCAAGTCTGATTTTGGAAAAAAAAAAAAAAAAAAAATCCAAAATCAGACAGTGTTGAGACCAGAGAGGCTAAGACCGCATTGACTCAGTGCGGTACTCAGCCTCTCTGGTGTCAAGTCTGATTTTTGAAAAAAAAAAAAAAAATCCAAAATCAGACAGAGTGTTGAGACCAGAGAGGCTAAGACCGCATTGACTCAGTGCGGTATTCAGCCTCTCTGGTGTCAAGTCTGATTTTAGAAAAAAAAAAAAAAAAAAAATCCAAAATCAGACAGTGTTGAGACCAGAGAGGCTAAGACCGCATTGACTCAGTGCGGTATTCAGCCTCTCTGGTGTCAAGTCTGATTTTGGAAAAAAAAAAAAAAAAATCAGACAGAGTGTTGACACCAGAGAGGCTAAGACCGCATTGACTCAGTGCGGTATTCAGCCTCTCTGGTGTCAAGTCTGATTTTGGAAAAAAAAAAAAAATCCAAAATCAGACAGAGTGTTGAGACCAGAGAGGCTAAGACCGCATTGACTCAGTGCGGTATTCAGCCTCTCTGGTGTCAAGTCTGATTTTGGAAAAAAAAAAAAAAAAAAAATCCAAAATCAGACAGTGTTGAGACCAGAGAGGCTAAGACCGCATTGACTCAGTGCGGTATTCAGCCTCTCTGGTGTCAAGTCTGATTTTGGAAAAAAAAAAAAAAAATCCAAAATCAGACAGTGTTGAGACCAGAGAGGCTAAGACCGCATTGACTCAGTGCGGTACTCAGCCTCTCTGGTGTCAAGTCTGATTTTTGAAAAAAAAAAAAAAAATCCAAAATCAGACAGAGTGTTGAGACCAGAGAGGCTAAGACCGCATTGACTCAGTGCGGTATTCAGCCTCTCTGGTGTCAAGTCTGATTTTGGAAAAAAAAAAAAAAAAAAAATCCAAAATCAGACAGTGTTGAGACCAGAGAGGCTAAGACCGCATTGACTCAGTGCGGTATTCAGCCTCTCTGGTGTCAAGTCTGATTTTGGAAAAAAAAAAAAAAAAATCAGACAGAGTGTTGACACCAGAGAGGCTAAGACCGCATTGACTCAGTGCGGTATTCAGCCTCTCTGGTGTCAAGTCTGATTTTTGAAAAAAAAAAAAAAAAATCAGACAGAGTGTTGACACCAGAGAGGCTAAGACCGCATTGACTCAGTGCGGTATTCAGCCTCTCTGGTGTCAAGTCTGATTTTGGAAAAAAAAAAAAAAAATCCAAAATCAGACAGAGTGTTGAGACCAGAGAGGCTAAGACCGCATTGACTCAGTGCGGTATTCAGCCTCTCTGGTGTCAAGTCTGATTTTGGAAAAAAAAAAAAAATCCAAAATCAGACAGAGTGTTGAGACCAGAGAGGCTAAGACCGCATTGACTCAGTGCGGTATTCAGCCTCTCTGGTGTCAAGTCTGATTTTGGAAAAAAAAAAAAAAAAAAAATCCAAAATCAGACAGTGTTGAGACCAGAGAGGCTAAGACCGCATTGACTCAGTGCGGTATTCAGCCTCTCTGGTGTCAAGTCTGATTTTGGAAAAAAAAAAAAAAAAATCAGACAGAGTGTTGACACCAGAGAGGCTAAGACCGCATTGACTCAGTGCGGTATTCAGCCTCTCTGGTGTCAAGTCTGATTTTGGAAAAAAAAAAAAAATCCAAAATCAGACAGAGTGTTGAGACCAGAGAGGCTAAGACCGCATTGACTCAGTGCGGTATTCAGCCTCTCTGGTGTCAAGTCTGATTTTGGAAAAAAAAAAAAAAAAAAAATCCAAAATCAGACAGTGTTGAGACCAGAGAGGCTAAGACCGCATTGACTCAGTGCGGTATTCAGCCTCTCTGGTGTCATGTCTGATTTTGGAAAAAAAAAAAAAAAATCCAAAATCAGACAGTGTTGAGACCAGAGAGGCTAAGACCGCATTGACTCAGTGCGGTACTCAGCCTCTCTGGTGTCAAGTCTGATTTTTGAAAAAAAAAAAAAAAATCCAAAATCAGACAGAGTGTTGAGACCAGAGAGGCTAAGACCGCATTGACTCAGTGCGGTATTCAGCCTCTCTGGTGTCAAGTCTGATTTTGGAAAAAAAAAAAAAAAAAAAATCCAAAATCAGACAGTGTTGAGACCAGAGAGGCTAAGACCGCATTGACTCAGTGCGGTATTCAGCCTCTCTGGTGTCAAGTCTGATTTTGGAAAAAAAAAAAAAAAAAATCAGACAGAGTGTTGACACCAGAGAGGCTAAGACCGCATTGACTCAGTGCGGTATTCAGCCTCTCTGGTGTCAAGTCTGATTTTGGAAAAAAAAAAAAAAAAATCAGACAGAGTGTTGACACCAGAGAGGCTAAGACCGCATTGACTCAGTGCGGTATTCAGCCTCTCTGGTGTCAAGTCTGATTTTGGAAAAAAAAAAAAAAAATCCAAAATCAGACAGAGTGTTGAGACCAGAGAGGCTAAGACCGCATTGACTCAGTGCGGTATTCAGCCTCTCTGGTGTCAAGTCTGATTTTGGAAAAAAAAAAAAAAAAAAATCCAAAATCAGACAGTGTTGAGACCAGAGAGGCTAAGACCGCATTGACTCAGTGCGGTATTCAGCCTCTCTGGTGTCAAGTCTGATTTTGGAAAAAAAAAAAAAAAAAATCAGACAGAGTGTTGACACCAGAGAGGCTAAGACCGCATTGACTCATTGCGGTATTCAGCCTCTCTGGTGTCAAGTCTGATTTTGGAAAAAAAAAAAAAAAAAATCAGACAGAGTGTTGACACCAGAGAGGCTAAGACCGCATTGACTCAGTGCGGTATTCAGCCTCTCTGGTGTCAAGTCTGATTTTGGAAAAAAAAAAAAAATATCCAAAATCAGACAGAGTGTTGAGACCAGAGAGGCTAAGACCGCATTGACTCAGTGCGGTATTCAGCCTCTCTGGTGTCAAGTCTGATTTTGGAAAAAAAAAAAAAATCCAAAATCAGACAGAGTGTTGAGACCAGAGAGGCTAAGACCGCATTGACTCAGTGCGGTATTCAGCCTCTCTGGTGTCAAGTCTGATTTTGGAAAAAAAAAAAAAAAAAAATCCAAAATCAGACAGTGTTGAGACCAGAGAGGCTAAGACCGCATTGACTCAGTGCGGTACTCAGCCTCTCTGGTGTCAAGTCTGATTTTTGAAAAAAAAAAAAAAATCCAAAATCAGACAGAGTGTTGAGACCAGAGAGGCTAAGACCGCATTGACTCAGTGCGGTATTCAGCCTCTCTGGTGTCAAGTCTGATTTTGGAAAAAAAAAAAAAATCCAAAATCAGACAGTGTTGAGACCAGAGAGGCTAAGACCGCATTGACTCAGTGCGGTATTCAGCCTCTCTGGTGTCAAGTCTGATTTTGGAAAAAAAAAAAAAAAATCCAAAATCAGACAGTGTTGAGACCAGAGAGGCTAAGACCGCATTGACTCAGTGCGGTACTCAGCCTCTCTGGTGTCAAGTCTGATTTTTGAAAAAAAAAAAAAAAATTTAAAATCAGACAGAGTGTTGAGACCAGAGAGGCTAAGACCGCATTGACTCAGTGCGGTATTCAGCCTCTCTGGTGTCAAGTCTGATTTTGGAAAAAAAAAAAAAAAATCCAAAATCAGACAGAGTGTTGAGACCAGAGAGGCTAAGACCGCATTGACTCAGTGCGGTATTCAGCCTCTCTGGTGTCAAGTCTGATTTTGGAAAAAAAAAAAAAAAAAAATCCAAAATCAGACAGTGTTGAGACCAGAGAGGCTAAGACCGCATTGACTCAGTGCGGTATTCAGCCTCTCTGGTGTCAAGTCTGATTTTGGAAAAAAAAAAAAAAAAATCCAAAATCAGACAGTGTTGAGACCAGAGAGGCTAAGACTGCATTGACTCAGTGCGGTACTCAGCCTCTCTGGTGTCAAGTCTGATTTTTGAAAAAAAAAAAAAAAATCCAAAATCAGACAGAGTGTTGAGACCAGAGAGGCTAAGACCGCATTGACTCAGTGCGGTATTCAGCCTCTCTGGTGTCAAGTCTGATTTTGGAAAAAAAAAAAAAAAATCCAAAATCAGACAGAGTGTTGAGACCAGAGAGGCTAAGACCGCATTGACTCAGTGCGGTATTCAGCCTCTCTGGTGTCAAGTCTGATTTTGGAAAAAAAAAAAAAAATCCAAAATCAGACAGAGTGTTGAGACCAGAGAGGCTAAGACCGCATTGACTCAGTGCGGTATTCAGCCTCTCTGGTGTCAAGTCTGATTTTGGAAAAAAAAAAAAAAAAAAATCCAAAATCAGACAGTGTTGAGACCAGAGAGGCTAAGACCGCATTGACTCAGTGCGGTACTCAGCCTCTCTGGTGTCAAGTCTGATTTTTGAAAAAAAATAAAAAAATCCAAAATCAGACAGAGTGTTGAGACCAGAGAGGCTAAGACCGCATTGACTCAGTGCGGTATTCAGCCTCTCTGGTGTCAAGTCTGATTTTGGAAAAAAAAAAAAAAAAAAAATCCAAAATCAGACAGTGTTGAGACCAGAGAGGCTAAGACCGCATTGACTCAGTGCGGTATTCAGCCTCTCTGGTGTCAAGTCTGATTTTGGAAAAAAAAAAAAAAAAAATCAGACAGAGTGTTGACACCAGAGAGGCTAAGACCGCATTGACTCAGTGCGGTATTCAGCCTCTCTGGTGTCAAGTCTGATTTTGGAAAAAAAAAAAAAAAAAATCAGACAGAGTGTTGACACCAGAGAGGCTAAGACCGCATTGACTCAGTGCGGTATTCAGCCTCTCTGGTGTCAAGTCTGATTTTGGAAAAAAAAAAAAAAAATCCAAAATCAGACAGTGTTGAGACCAGAGAGGCTAAGACCGCATTGACTCAGTGCGGTACTCAGCCTCTCTGGTGTCAAGTCTGATTTTTGAAAAAAAAAAAAAAAATCCAAAATCAGACAGAGTGTTGAGACCAGAGAGGCTAAGACCGCATTGACTCAGTGCGGTATTCAGCCTCTCTGGTGTCAAGTCTGATTTTGGAAAAAAAAAAAAAAAAAAAATCCAAAATCAGACAGTGTTGAGACCAGAGAGGCTAAGACCGCATTGACTCAGTGCGGTATTCAGCCTCTCTGGTGTCAAGTCTGATTTTGGAAAAAAAAAAAAAAAAAAAATCCAAAATCAGACAGTGTTGAGACCAGAGAGGCTAAGACCGCATTGACTCAGTGCGGTATTCAGCCTCTCTGGTGTCAAGTCTGATTTTGGAAAAAAAAAAAAAAAAATCAGACAGAGTGTTGACACCAGAGAGGCTAAGACCGCATTGACTCAGTGCGGTATTCAGCCTCTCTGGTGTCAAGTCTGATTTTGGAAAAAAAAAAAAAAAATCCAAAATCAGACAGAGTGTTGAGACCAGAGAGGCTAAGACCGCATTGACTCAGTGCGGTATTCAGCCTCTCTGGTGTCAAGTCTGATTTTGGAAAAAAAAAAAAAATCCAAAATCAGACAGAGTGTTGAGACCAGAGAGGCTAAGACCGCATTGACTCAGTGCGGTATTCAGCCTCTCTGGTGTCAAGTCTGATTTTTGAAAAAAAAAAAAAAAAAAAATCCAAAATCAGACAGTGTTGAGACCAGAGAGGCTAAGACCGCATTGACTCAGTGCGGTATTCAGCCTCTCTGGTGTCAAGTCTGATTTTGGAAAAAAAAAAAAAAAAATCAGACAGAGTGTTGACACCAGAGAGGCTAAGACCGCATTGACTCAGTGCGGTATTCAGCCTCTCTGGTGTCAAGTCTGATTTTGGAAAAAAAAAAAAAAATCCAAAATCAGACAGAGTGTTGAGACCAGAGAGGCTAAGACCGCATTGACTCAGTGCGGTATTCAGCCTCTCTGGTGTCAAGTCTGATTTTGGAAAAAAAAAAAAAAAAAAATCCAAAATCAGACAGTGTTGAGACCAGAGAGGCTAAGACCGCATTGACTCAGTGCGGTATTCAGCCTCTCTGGTGTCAAGTCTGATTTTGGAAAAAAAAAAAAAAAATCCAAAATCAGACAGTGTTGAGACCAGAGAGGCTAAGACCGCATTGACTCAGTGCGGTACTCAGCCTCTCTGGTGTCAAGTCTGATTTTTGAAAAAAAAAAAAAAAATCCAAAATCAGACAGAGTGTTGAGACCAGAGAGGCTAAGACCGCATTGACTCAGTGCGGTATTCAGCCTCTCTGGTGTCAAGTCTGATTTTGGAAAAAAAAAAAAAAAAAAAATCCAAAATCAGACAGTGTTGAGACCAGAGAGGCTAAGACCGCATTGACTCAGTGCGGTATTCAGCCTCTCTGGTGTCAAGTCTGATTTTGGAAAAAAAAAAAAAAAAAATCAGACAGAGTGTTGACACCAGAGAGGCTAAGACCGCATTGACTCAGTGCGGTATTCAGCCTCTCTGGTGTCAAGTCTGATTTTGGAAAAAAAAAAAAAAAAATCAGACAGAGTGTTGACACCAGAGAGGCTAAGACCGCATTGACTCAGTGCGGTATTCAGCCTCTCTGGTGTCAAGTCTGATTTTGGAAAAAAAAAAAAAAAATCCAAAATCAGACAGAGTGTTGAGACCAGAGAGGCTAAGACCGCATTGACTCAGTGCGGTATTCAGCCTCTCTGGTGTCAAGTCTGATTTTGGAAAAAAAAAAAAAAAAAAATCCAAAATCAGACAGTGTTGAGACCAGAGAGGCTAAGACCGCATTGACTCAGTGCGGTACTCAGCCTCTCTGGTGTCAAGTCTGATTTTTGAAAAAAAAAAAAAAAAATCCAAAATCAGACAGAGTGTTGAGACCAGAGAGGCTAAGACCGCATTGACTCAGTGCGGTATTCAGCCTCTCTGGTGTCAAGTCTGATTTTGGAAAAAAAAAAAAAAAAAAAATCCAAAATCAGACAGTGTTGAGACCAGAGAGGCTAAGACCGCATTGACTCAGTGCGGTATTCAGCCTCTCTGGTGTCAAGTCTGATTTTGGAAAAAAAAAAAAAAAAAAAATCCAAAATCAGACAGTGTTGAGACCAGAGAGGCTAAGACCGCATTGACTCAGTGCGGTATTCAGCCTCTCTGGTGTCAAGTCTGATTTTGGAAAAAAAAAAAAAAAAAATCAGACAGAGTGTTGACACCAGAGAGGCTAAGACCGCATTGACTCAGTGCGGTATTCAGCCTCTCTGGTGTCAAGTCTGATTTTGGAAAAAAAAAAAAAAAATCCAAAATCAGACAGAGTGTTGAGACCAGAGAGGCTAAGACCGCATTGACTCAGTGCGGTATTCAGCCTCTCTGGTGTCAAGTCTGATTTTGGAAAAAAAAAAAAAATCCAAATCAGACAGAGTGTTGAGACCAGAGAGGCTAAGACCGCATTGACTCAGTGCGGTATTCAGCCTCTCTGGTGTCAAGTCTGATTTTGGAAAAAAAAAAAAAAAAAAAATCCAAAATCAGACAGTGTTGAGACCAGAGAGGCTAAGACCGCATTGACTCAGTGCGGTATTCAGCCTCTCTGGTGTCAAGTCTGATTTTGGAAAAAAAAAAAAAAAAAATCAGACAGAGTGTTGACACCAGAGAGGCTAAGACCGCATTGACTCAGTGCGGTATTCAGCCTCTCTGGTGTCAAGTCTGATTTTGGAAAAAAAAAAAAAAATCCAAAATCAGACAGAGTGTTGAGACCAGAGAGGCTAAGACCGCATTGACTCAGTGCGGTATTCAGCCTCTCTGGTGTCAAGTCTGATTTTGGAAAAAAAAAAAAAAAAAAAATCCAAAATCAGACAGTGTTGAGACCAGAGAGGCTAAGACCGCATTGACTCAGTGCGGTATTCAGCCTCTCTGGTGTCAAGTCTGATTTTGGAAAAAAAAAAAAAAAATCCAAAATCAGACAGTGTTGAGACCAGAGAGGCTAAGACCGCATTGACTCAGTGCGGTACTCAGCCTCTCTGGTGTCAAGTCTGATTTTTGAAAAAAAAAAAAAAAATCCAAAATCAGACAGAGTGTTGAGACCAGAGAGGCTAAGACCGCATTGACTCAGTGCGGTATTCAGCCTCTCTGGTGTCAAGTCTGATTTTGGAAAAAAAAAAAAAAAAAAAATCCAAAATCAGACAGTGTTGAGACCAGAGAGGCTAAGACCGCATTGACTCAGTGCGGTATTCAGCCTCTCTGGTGTCAAGTCTGATTTTGGAAAAAAAAAAAAAAAAATCAGACAGAGTGTTGACACCAGAGAGGCTAAGACCGCATTGACTCAGTGCGGTATTCAGCCTCTCTGGTGTCAAGTCTGATTTTTGAAAAAAAAAAAAAAAAAATCAGACAGAGTGTTGACACCAGAGAGGCTAAGACCGCATTGACTCAGTGCGGTATTCAGCCTCTCTGGTGTCAAGTCTGATTTTGGAAAAAAAAAAAAAAAATCCAAAATCAGACAGAGTGTTGAGACCAGAGAGGCTAAGACCGCATTGACTCAGTGCGGTATTCAGCCTCTCTGGTGTCAAGTCTGATTTTGGAAAAAAAAAAAAAATCCAAAATCAGACAGAGTGTTGAGACCAGAGAGGCTAAGACCGCATTGACTCAGTGCGGTATTCAGCCTCTCTGGTGTCAAGTCTGATTTTGGAAAAAAAAAAAAAAAAAAATCCAAAATCAGACAGTGTTGAGACCAGAGAGGCTAAGACCGCATTGACTCAGTGCGGTACTCAGCCTCTCTGGTGTCAAGTCTGATTTTTGAAAAAAAAAAAAAAAATCCAAAATCAGACAGAGTGTTGAGACCAGAGAGGCTAAGACCGCATTGACTCAGTGCGGTATTCAGCCTCTCTGGTGTCAAGTCTGATTTTGGAAAAAAAAAAAAAAAAAAATCCAAAATCAGACAGTGTTGAGACCAGAGAGGCTAAGACCGCATTGACTCAGTGCGGTATTCAGCCTCTCTGGTGTCAAGTCTGATTATTGACTCAGTGCGGTACTCAGCCTCTCTGGTGTCAAGTCTGATTTTTGAAAAAAAAAAAAAAAATCCAAAATCAGACAGAGTGTTGAGACCAGAGAGGCTAAGACCGCATTGACTCAGTGCGGTATTCAGCCTCTCTGGTGTCAAGTCTGATTTTGGAAAAAAAAAAAAAAAATCCAAAATCAGACAGAGTGTTGAGACCAGAGAGGCTAAGACCGCATTGACTCAGTGCGGTATTCAGCCTCTCTGGTGTCAAGTCTGATTTTGGAAAAAAAAAAAAAATCCAAAATCAGACAGAGTGTTGAGACCAGAGAGGCTAAGACCGCATTGACTCAGTGCGGTATTCAGCCTCTCTGGTGTCAAGTCTGATTTTGGAAAAAAAAAAAAAAAAAATCCAAAATCAGACAGTGTTGAGACCAGAGAGGCTAAGACCGCATTGACTCAGTGCGGTACTCAGCCTCTCTGGTGTCAAGTCTGATTTTGAAAAAAAAAAAAAAAATCCAAAATCAGACAGAGTGTTGAGACCAGAGAGGCTAAGACCGCATTGACTCAGTGCGGTATTCAGCCTCTCTGGTGTCAAGTCTGATTTTGGAAAAAAAAAAAAAAAAAAAATCCAAAATCAGACAGTGTTGAGACCAGAGAGGCTAAGACCGCATTGACTCAGTGCGGTATTCAGCCTCTCTGGTGTCAAGTCTGATTTTGGAAAAAAAAAAAAAAAAAATCAGACAGAGTGTTGACACCAGAGAGGCTAAGACCGCATTGACTCAGTGCGGTATTCAGCCTCTCTGGTGTCAAGTCTGATTTTGGAAAAAAAAAAAAAAAATCAGACAGAGTGTTGACACCAGAGAGGCTAAGACCGCATTGACTCAGTGCGGTATTCAGCCTCTCTGGTGTCAAGTCTGATTTTGGAAAAAAAAAAAAAAAATCCAAAATCAGACAGTGTTGAGACCAGAGAGGCTAAGACCGCATTGACTCAGTGCGGTACTCAGCCTCTCTGGTGTCAAGTCTGATTTTTGAAAAAAAAAAAAAAAATCCAAAATCAGACAGAGTGTTGAGACCAGAGAGGCTAAGACCGCATTGACTCAGTGCGGTATTCAGCCTCTCTGGTGTCAAGTCTGATTTTGGAAAAAAAAAAAAAAAAAAAATCCAAAATCAGACAGTGTTGAGACCAGAGAGGCTAAGACCGCATTGACTCAGTGCGGTATTCAGCCTCTCTGGTGTCAAGTCTGATTTTGGAAAAAAAAAAAAAAAAAAATCCAAAATCAGACAGTGTTGAGACCAGAGAGGCTAAGACCGCATTGACTCAGTGCGGTATTCAGCCTCTCTGGTGTCAAGTCTGATTTTGGAAAAAAAAAAAAAAAAAATCAGACAGAGTGTTGACACCAGAGAGGCTAAGACCGCATTGACTCAGTGCGGTATTCAGCCTCTCTGGTGTCAAGTCTGATTTTGGAAAAAAAAAAAAAAATCCAAAATCAGACAGAGTGTTGAGACCAGAGAGGCTAAGACCGCATTGACTCAGTGCGGTATTCAGCCTCTCTGGTGTCAAGTCTGATTTTGGAAAAAAAAAAAAAAAAAAATCCAAAATCAGACAGTGTTGAGACCAGAGAGGCTAAGACCGCATTGACTCAGTGCGGTATTCAGCCTCTCTGGTGTCAAGTCTGATTTTGGAAAAAAAAAAAAAAAAATCCAAAATCAGACAGTGTTGAGACCAGAGAGGCTAAGACCGCATTGACTCAGTGCGGTACTCAGCCTCTCTGGTGTCAAGTCTGATTTTTGAAAAAAAAAAAAAAAATCCAAAATCAGACAGAGTGTTGAGACCAGAGAGGCTAAGACCGCATTGACTCAGTGCGGTATTCAGCCTCTCTGGTGTCAAGTCTGATTTTGGAAAAAAAAAAAAAAAAAAATCCAAAATCAGACAGTGTTGAGACCAGAGAGGCTAAGACCGCATTGACTCAGTGCGGTATTCAGCCTCTCTGGTGTCAAGTCTGATTTTGGAAAAAAAAAAAAAAAAAAAATCCAAAATCAGACAGTGTTGAGACCAGAGAGGCTAAGACCGCATTGACTCAGTGCGGTATTCAGCCTCTCTGGTGTCAAGTCTGATTTTGGAAAAAAAAAAAAAAAAAATCAGACAGAGTGTTGACACCAGAGAGGCTAAGACCGCATTGACTCAGTGCGGTATTCAGCCTCTCTGGTGTCAAGTCTGATTTTGGAAAAAAAAAAAAAAAAATCAGACAGAGTGTTGACACCAGAGAGGCTAAGACCGCATTGACTCAGTGCGGTATTCAGCCTCTCTGGTGTCAAGTCTGATTTTGGAAAAAAAAAAAAAAAATCCAAAATCAGACAGTGTTGAGACCAGAGAGGCTAAGACCGCATTGACTCAGTGCGGTACTCAGCCTCTCTGGTGTCAAGTCTGATTTTTGAAAAAAAAAAAAAAAATCCAAAATCAGACAGAGTGTTGAGACCAGAGAGGCTAAGACCGCATTGACTCAGTGCGGTATTCAGCCTCTCTGGTGTCAAGTCTGATTTTGGAAAAAAAAAAAAAAAAAAAAATCCAAAATCAGACAGTGTTGAGACCAGAGAGGCTAAGACCGCATTGACTCAGTGCGGTATTCAGCCTCTCTGGTGTCAAGTCTGATTTTGGAAAAAAAAAAAAAAAAAAAATCCAAAATCAGACAGTGTTGAGACCAGAGAGGCTAAGACCGCATTGACTCAGTGCGGTATTCAGCCTCTCTGGTGTCAAGTCTGATTTTGGAAAAAAAAAAAAAAAAAATCAGACAGAGTGTTGACACCAGAGAGGCTAAGACCGCATTGACTCAGTGCGGTATTCAGCCTCTCTGGTGTCAAGTCTGATTTTGGAAAAAAAAAAAAAAAAAAAATCCAAAATCAGACAGTGTTGAGACCAGAGAGGCTAAGACCGCATTGACTCAGTGCGGTATTCAGCCTCTCTGGTGTCAAGTCTGATTTTTGAAAAAAAAAAAAAAAAAAAATCCAAAATCAGACAGTGTTGAGACCAGAGAGGCTAAGACCGCATTGACTCAGTGCGGTATTCAGCCTCTCTGGTGTCAAGTCTGATTTTGGAAAAAAAAAAAAAAAAATCAGACAGAGTGTTGACACCAGAGAGGCTAAGACCGCATTGACTCAGTGCGGTATTCAGCCTCTCTGGTGTCAAGTCTGATTTTGAAAAAAAAAAAAAAAAAAAATCCAAAATCAGACAGTGTTGAGACCAGAGAGGCTAAGACCGCATTGACTCAGTGCGGTATTCAGCCTCTCTGGTGTCAAGTCTGATTTTGGAAAAAAAAAAAAAAAAAATCAGACAGAGTGTTGACACCAGAGAGGCTAAGACCGCATTGACTCAGTGCGGTATTCAGCCTCTCTGGTGTCAAGTCTGATTTTGGAAAAAAAAAAAAAATCCAAAATCAGACAGAGTGTTGAGACCAGAGAGGCTAAGACCGCATTGACTCAGTGCGGTATTCAGCCTCTCTGGTGTCAAGTCTGATTTTGGAAAAAAAAAAAAAAAAAAAATCCAAAATCAGACAGTGTTGAGACCAGAGAGGCTAAGACCGCATTGACTCAGTGCGGTATTCAGCCTCTCTGGTGTCAAGTCTGATTTTGGAAAAAAAAAAAAAAAAATCCAAAATCAGACAGTGTTGAGACCAGAGAGGCTAAGACCGCATTGACTCAGTGCGGTACTCAGCCTCTCTGGTGTCAAGTCTGATTTTTGAAAAAAAAAAAAAAAATCCAAAATCAGACAGAGTGTTGAGACCAGAGAGGCTAAGACCGCATTGACTCAGTGCGGTATTCAGCCTCTCTGGTGTCAAGTCTGATTTTGGAAAAAAAAAAAAAAAAAAAATCCAAAATCAGACAGTGTTGAGACCAGAGAGGCTAAGGACCGCATTGACTCAGTGCGGTATTCAGCCTCTCTGGTGTCAAGTCTGATTTTGGAAAAAAAAAAAAAAAAAAATCCAAAATCAGACAGTGTTGAGACCAGAGAGGCTAAGACCGCATTGACTCAGTGCGGTATTCAGCCTCTCTGGTGTCAAGTCTGATTTTGGAAAAAAAAAAAAAAAAAATCAGACAGAGTGTTGACACCAGAGAGGCTAAGACCGCATTGACTCAGTGCGGTATTCAGCCTCTCTGGTGTCAAGTCTGATTTTGGAAAAAAAAAAAAAAAAAATCAGACAGAGTGTTGACACAGAGGCTAAGACCGCATTGACTCAGTGCGGTATTCAGCCTCTCTGGTGTCAAGTCTGATTTTGGAAAAAAAAAAAAAAAATCCAAAATCAGACAGTGTTGAGACCAGAGAGGCTAAGACCGCATTGACTCAGTGCGGTACTCAGCCTCTCTGGTGTCAAGTCTGATTTTGAAAAAAAAAAAAAAAATCCAAAATCAGACAGAGTGTTGAGACCAGAGAGGCTAAGACCGCATTGACTCAGTGCGGTATTCAGCCTCTCTGGTGTCAAGTCTGATTTTGGAAAAAAAAAAAAAAAAAAATCCAAAATCAGACAGTGTTGAGACCAGAGAGGCTAAGACCGCATTGACTCAGTGCGGTATTCAGCCTCTCTGGTGTCAAGTCTGATTTTGGAAAAAAAAAAAAAAAAAAATCCAAAATCAGACAGTGTTGAGACCAGAGAGGCTAAGACCGCATTGACTCAGTGCGGTATTCAGCCTCTCTGGTGTCAAGTCTGATTTTGGAAAAAAAAAAAAAAATCCAAAATCAGACAGAGTGTTGACACCAGAGAGGCTAAGACCGCATTGACTCAGTGCGGTATTCAGCCTCTCTGGTGTCAAGTCTGATTTTGAAAAAAAAAAAAAAAAATCCAAAATCAGACAGAGTGTTGACACCAGAGAGGCTAAGACCGCATTGACTCAGTGCGGTATTCAGCCTCTCTGGTGTCAAGTCTGATTTTGGAAAAAAAAAAAAAAAATCCAAAATCAGACAGTGTTGAGACCAGAGAGGCTAAGACCGCATTGACTCAGTGCGGTACTCAGCCTCTCTGGTGTCAAGTCTGATTTTGAAAAAAAAAAAAAAAAATCCAAAATCAGACAGAGTGTTGACACCAGAGAGGCTAAGACCGCATTGACTCAGTGCGGTATTCAGCCTCTCTGGTGTCAAGTCTGATTTTGGAAAAAAAAAAAAAAAAATCCAAAATCAGACAGAGTGTTGAGACCAGAGAGGCTAAGACCGCATTGACTCAGTGCGGTATTCAGCCTCTCTGGTGTCAAGTCTGATTTTGGAAAAAAAAAAAAAAAATCCAAAATCAGACAGAGTGTTGACACCAGAGAGGCTAAGACCGCATTGACTCAGTGCGGTATTCAGCCTCTCTGGTGTCAAGTCTGATTTTGGAAAAAAAAAAAAAAATCCAAAATCAGACAGAGTGTTGACACCAGAGAGGCTAAGACCGCATTGACTCAGTGCGGTATTCAGCCTCTCTGGTGTCAAGTCTGATTTTGGAAAAAAAAAAAAAAAATCCAAAATCAGACAGAGTGTTGACACCAGAGAGGCTAAGACCGCATTGACTCAGTGCGGTATTCAGCCTCTCTGGTGTCAAGTCTGATTTTGGAAAAAAAAAAAAAAATCCAAAATCAGACAGAGTGTTGAGACCAGAGAGGCTAAGACCGCATTGACTCAGTGCGGTATTCAGCCTCTCTGGTGTCAAGTCTGATTTTGGAAAAAAAAAAAAAAAATCCAAAATCAGACAGAGTGTTGACACCAGAGAGGCTAAGACCGCATTGACTCAGTGCGGTATTCAGCCTCTCTGGTGTCAAGTCTGATTTTGGAAAAAAAAAAAAAAAAATCCAAAATCAGACAGAGTGTTGACACCAGAGAGGCTAAGACCGCATTGACTCAGTGCGGTATTCAGCCTCTCTGGTGTCAAGTCTGATTTTGGAAAAAAAAAAAAAAAATCCAAAATCAGAGAGTGTTGACACCAGAGAGGCTAAGACCGCATTGACTCAGTGCGGTATTCAGCCTCTCTGGTGTCAAGTCTGATTTTGGAAAAAAAAAAAAAAAATCCAAAATCAGACAGAGTGTTGAGACCAGAGAGGCTAAGACCGCATTGACTCAGTGCGGTATTCAGCCTCTCTGGTGTCAAGTCTGATTTTGGAAAAAAAAAAAAAAATCCAAAATCAGACAGAGTGTTGAGACCAGAGAGGCTAAGACCGCATTGACTCAGTGCGGTATTCAGCCTCTCTGGTGTCAAGTCTGATTTTGGAAAAAAAAAAAAAAAAAAATCCAAAATCAGACAGTGTTGAGACCAGAGAGGCTAAGACCGCATTGACTCAGTGCGGTATTCAGCCTCTCTGGTGTCAAGTCTGATTTTGGAAAAAAAAAAAAAAAATCCAAAATCAGACAGAGTGTTGACACCAGAGAGGCTAAGACCGCATTGACTCAGTGCGGTATTCAGCCTCTCTGGTGTCAAGTCTGATTTTGGAAAAAAAAAAAAAAAATCCAAAATCAGACAGAGTGTTGAGACCAGAGAGGCTAAGACCGCATTGACTCAGTGCGGTATTCAGCCTCTCTGGTGTCAAGTCTGATTTTGGAAAAAAAAAAAAAAAATCCAAAATCAGACAGTGTTGAGACCAGAGAGGCTAAGACCGCATTGACTCAGTGCGGTACTCAGCCTCTCTGGTGTCAAGTCTGATTTTGAAAAAAAAAAAAAAAATCCAAAATCAGACAGAGTGTTGACACCAGAGAGGCTAAGACCGCATTGACTCAGTGCGGTATTCAGCCTCTCTGGTGTCAAGTCTGATTTTGGAAAAAAAAAAAAAAAATCCAAAATCAGACAGAGTGTTGAGACCAGAGAGGCTAAGACCGCATTGACTCAGTGCGGTATTCAGCCTCTCTGGTGTCAAGTCTGATTTTTGAAAAAAAAAAAAAAAATCCAAAATCAGACAGAGTGTTGACACCAGAGAGGCTAAGACCGCATTGACTCAGTGAGGTATTCAGCCTCTCTGGTGTCAAGTCTGATTTTGGAAAAAAAAAAAAAAATCCAAAATCAGACAGAGTGTTGACACCAGAGAGGCTAAGACCGCATTGACTCAGTGCAGTATTCAGCCTCTCTGGTGTCAAGTCTGATTTTGGAAAAAAAAAAAAAAAATCCAAAATCAGACAGAGTGTTGAGACCAGAGAGGCTAAGACCGCATTGACTCAGTGCGGTATTCAGCCTCTCTGGTGTCAAGTCTGATTTTGAAAAAAAAAAAAAAAATCCAAAATCAGACAGAGTGTTGAGACCAGAGAGGCTAAGACCGCATTGACTCAGTGCGGTATTCAGCCTCTCTGGTGTCAAGTCTGATTTTGGAAAAAAAAAAAAAAATCCAAAATCAGACAGAGTGTTGACACCAGAGAGGCTAAGACCGCATTGACTCAGTGCGGTATTCAGCCTCTCTGGTGTCAAGTCTGATTTTGGAAAAAAAAAAAAAAATCCAAAATCAGACAGAGTGTTGACACCAGAGAGGCTAAGACCGCATTGACTCAGTGCGGTATTCAGCCTCTCTGGTGTCAAGTCTGATTTTGGAAAAAAAAAAAAAAATCAAAAATCAGCAGAGTGTTGACACCAGAGAGGCTAAGACCGCATTGACTCAGTGCGGTATTCAGCCTCTCTGGTGTCAAGTCTGATTTTGGAAAAAAAAAAAAAAAATCCAAAATCAGACAGAGTGTTGAGACCAGAGAGGCTAAGACCGCATTGACTCAGTGCGGTATTCAGCCTCTCTGGTGTCAAGTCTGATTTTGGAAAAAAAAAAAAAAAATCCAAAATCAGACAGAGTGTTGAGACCAGAGAGGCTAAGACCGCATTGACTCAGTGCGGTATTCAGCCTCTCTGGTGTCAAGTCTGATTTTGGAAAAAAAAAAAAAAATCCAAAATCAGACAGAGTGTTGACACCAGAGAGGCTAAGACCGCATTGACTCAGTGCGGTATTCAGCCTCTCTGGTGTCAAGTCTGATTTTGGAAAAAAAAAAAAAAAATCAAAAATCAGACAGAGTGTTGACACCAGAGAGGCTAAGACCGCATTGACTCAGTGCGGTATTCAGCCTCTCTGGTGTCAAGTCTGATTTTGGAAAAAAAAAAAAAAAAATCCAAAATCAGACAGAGTGTTGAGACCAGAGAGGCTAAGACCGCATTGACTCAGTGCGGTATTCAGCCTCTCTGGTGTCAAGTCTGATTTTGGAAAAAAAAAAAAAAATCCAAAATCAGACAGAGTGTTGAGACCAGAGAGGCTAAGACCGCATTGACTCAGTGCGGTATTCAGCCTCTCTGGTGTCAAGTCTGATTTTGGAAAAAAAAAAAAAAAAAAATCCAAAATCAGACAGTGTTGAGACCAGAGAGGCTAAGACCGCATTGACTCAGTGCGGTATTCAGCCTCTCTGGTGTCAAGTCTGATTTTGGAAAAAAAAAAAAAAAATCCAAAATCAGACAGAGTGTTGACACCAGAGAGGCTAAGACCGCATTGACTCAGTGCGGTATTCAGCCTCTCTGGTGTCAAGTCTGATTTTGGAAAAAAAAAAAAAAAAATCCAAAATCAGACAGAGTGTTGAGACCAGAGAGGCTAAGACCGCATTGACTCAGTGCGGTATTCAGCCTCTCTGGTGTCAAGTCTGATTTTGGAAAAAAAAAAAAAAATCCAAAATCAGACAGTGTTGAGACCAGAGAGGCTAAGACCGCATTGACTCAGTGCGGTACTCAGCCTCTCTGGTGTCAAGTCTGATTTTGAAAAAAAAAAAAAAAATCCAAAATCAGACAGAGTGTTGACACCAGAGAGGCTAAGACCGCATTGACTCAGTGCGGTATTCAGCCTCTCTGGTGTCAAGTCTGATTTTGGAAAAAAAAAAAAAAATCCAAAATCAGACAGAGTGTTGAGACCAGAGAGGCTAAGACCGCATTGACTCAGTGCGGTATTCAGCCTCTCTGGTGTCAAGTCTGATTTTTGAAAAAAAAAAAAAAAATCCAAAATCAGACAGAGTGTTGACACCAGAGAGGCTAAGACCGCATTGACTCAGTGCGGTATTCAGCCTCTCTGGTGTCAAGTCTGATTTTGGAAAAAAAAAAAAAAAATCCAAAATCAGACAGAGTGTTGACACCAGAGAGGCTAAGACCGCATTGACTCAGTGCGGTATTCAGCCTCTCTGGTGTCAAGTCTGATTTTGGAAAAAAAAAAAAAAATCCAAAATCAGACAGAGTGTTGAGACCAGAGAGGCTAAGACCGCATTGACTCAGTGCGGTATTCAGCCTCTCTGGTGTCAAGTCTGATTTTTGAAAAAAAAAAAAAAAATCCAAAATCAGACAGAGTGTTGAGACCAGAGAGGCTAAGACCGCATTGACTCAGTGCGGTATTCAGCCTCTCTGGTGTCAAGTCTGATTTTGGAAAAAAAAAAAAAAATCCAAAATCAGACAGAGTGTTGACACCAGAGAGGCTAAGACCGCATTGACTCAGTGCGGTATTCAGCCTCTCTGGTGTCAAGTCTGATTTTGGAAAAAAAAAAAAAAATCCAAAATCAGACAGAGTGTTGACACCAGAGAGGCTAAGACCGCATTGACTCAGTGCGGTATTCAGCCTCTCTGGTGTCAAGTCTGATTTTGGAAAAAAAAAAAAAAATCCAAAATCAGCAGAGTGTTGACACCAGAGAGGCTAAGACCGCATTGACTCAGTGCGGTATTCAGCCTCTCTGGTGTCAAGTCTGATTTTGGAAAAAAAAAAAAAAAATCCAAAATCAGACAGAGTGTTGAGACCAGAGAGGCTAAGACCGCATTGACTCAGTGCGGTATTCAGCCTCTCTGGTGTCAAGTCTGATTTTGGAAAAAAAAAAAAAAATCCAAAATCAGACAGAGTGTTGAGACCAGAGAGGCTAAGACCGCATTGACTCAGTGCGGTATTCAGCCTCTCTGGTGTCAAGTCTGATTTTGGAAAAAAAAAAAAAAAAAATCCAAAATCAGACAGTGTTGAGACCAGAGAGGCTAAGACCGCATTGACTCAGTGCGGTATTCAGCCTCTCTGGTGTCAAGTCTGATTTTGGAAAAAAAAAAAAAAATCCAAAATCAGACAGAGTGTTGACACCAGAGAGGCTAAGACCGCATTGACTCAGTGCGGTATTCAGCCTCTCTGGTGTCAAGTCTGATTTTGGAAAAAAAAAAAAAAAAAATCCAAAATCAGACAGAGTGTTGAGACCAGAGAGGCTAAGACCGCATTGACTCAGTGCGGTATTCAGCCTCTCTGGTGTCAAGTCTGATTTTGGAAAAAAAAAAAAAAAATCCAAAATCAGACAGTGTTGAGACCAGAGAGGCTAAGACCGCATTGACTCAGTGCGGTACTCAGCCTCTCTGGTGTCAAGTCTGATTTTGAAAAAAAAAAAAAAAATCCAAAATCAGACAGAGTGTTGACACCAGAGAGGCTAAGACCGCATTGACTCAGTGCGGTATTCAGCCTCTCTGGTGTCAAGTCTGATTTTGGAAAAAAAAAAAAAAAATCCAAAATCAGACAGAGTGTTGAGACCAGAGAGGCTAAGACCGCATTGACTCAGTGCGGTATTCAGCCTCTCTGGTGTCAAGTCTGATTTTGAAAAAAAAAAAAAAAATCCAAAATCAGACAGAGTGTTGACACCAGAGAGGCTAAGACCGCATTGACTCAGTGAGGTATTCAGCCTCTCTGGTGTCAAGTCTGATTTTGGAAAAAAAAAAAAAAATCCAAAATCAGACAGAGTGTTGACACCAGAGAGGCTAAGACCGCATTGACTCAGTGCGGTATTCAGCCTCTCTGGTGTCAAGTCTGATTTTGGAAAAAAAAAAAAAAAATCCAAAATCAGACAGAGTGTTGAGACCAGAGAGGCTAAGACCGCATTGACTCAGTGCGGTATTCAGCCTCTCTGGTGTCAAGTCTGATTTTTGAAAAAAAAAAAAAAAAATCCAAAATCAGACAGAGTGTTGAGAACCAGAGAGGCTAAGACCGCATTGACTCAGTGCGGTATTCAGCCTCTCTGGTGTCAAGTCTGATTTTGGAAAAAAAAAAAAAAAATCCAAAATCAGACAGAGTGTTGACACCAGAGAGGCTAAGACCGCATTGACTCAGTGCGGTATTCAGCCTCTCTGGTGTCAAGTCTGATTTTGGAAAAAAAAAAAAAAATCCAAAATCAGACAGAGTGTTGACACCAGAGAGGCTAAGACCGCATTGACTCAGTGCGGTATTCAGCCTCTCTGGTGTCAAGTCTGATTTTGGAAAAAAAAAAAAAATCCAAAATCAGACAGAGTGTTGACACCAGAGAGGCTAAGACCGCATTGACTCAGTGCGGTATTCAGCCTCTCTGGTGTCAAGTCTGATTTTGGAAAAAAAAAAAAAAAATCCAAAATCAGACAGAGTGTTGAGACCAGAGAGGCTAAGACCGCATTGACTCAGTGCGGTATTCAGCCTCTCTGGTGTCAAGTCTGATTTTGGAAAAAAAAAAAAAAAATCCAAAATCAGACAGAGTGTTGAGACCAGAGAGGCTAAGACCGCATTGACTCAGTGCGGTATTCAGCCTCTCTGGTGTCAAGTCTGATTTTGGAAAAAAAAAAAAAAAAATCCAAAATCAGACAGAGTGTTGAGACCAGAGAGGCTAAGACCGCATTGACTCAGTGCGGTATTCAGCCTCTCTGGTGTCAAGTCTGATTTTGGAAAAAAAAAAAAAAATCCAAAATCAGACAGAGTGTTGACACCAGAGAGGCTAAGACCGCATTGACTCAGTGCGGTATTCAGCCTCTCTGGTGTCAAGTCTGATTTTGAAAAAAAAAAAAAAATCCAAAATCAGACAGAGTGTTGAGACCAGAGAGGCTAAGACCGCATTGACTCAGTGCGGTATTCAGCCTCTCTGGTGTCAAGTCTGATTTTGGAAAAAAAAAAAAAAATCCAAAATCAGACAGAGTGTTGACACCAGAGAGGCTAAGACCGCATTGACTCAGTGCGGTATTCAGCCTCTCTGGTGTCAAGTCTGATTTTTGAAAAAAAAAAAAAAATCCAAAATCAGACAGAGTGTTGACACCAGAGAGGCTAAGACCGCATTGACTCAGTGCGGTATTCAGCCTCTCTGGTGTCAAGTCTGATTTTGGAAAAAAAAAAAAAAAATCCAAAATCAGACAGAGTGTTGAGACCAGAGAGGCTAAGACCGCATTGACTCAGTGCGGTATTCAGCCTCTCTGGTGTCAAGTCTGATTTTGAAAAAAAAAAAAAAAATCCAAAATCAGACAGAGTGTTGACACCAGAGAGGCTAAGACCGCATTGACTCAGTGCGGTATTCAGCCTCTCTGGTGTCAAGTCTGATTTTGGAAAAAAAAAAAAAAAATCCAAAATCAGACAGAGTGTTGAGACCAGAGAGGCTAAGACCGCATTGACTCAGTGCGGTATTCAGCCTCTCTGGTGTCAAGTCTGATTTTGAAAAAAAAAAAAAAATCCAAAATCAGACAGAGTGTTGACACCAGAGAGGCTAAGACCGCATTGACTCAGTGCGGTATTCAGCCTCTCTGGTGTCAAGTCTGATTTTGGAAAAAAAAAAAAAAAATCCAAAATCAGACAGAGTGTTGACACCAGAGAGGCTAAGACCGCATTGACTCAGTGCGGTATTCAGCCTCTCTGGTGTCAAGTCTGATTTTGGAAAAAAAAAAAAAAATCCAAAATCAGACAGAGTGTTGACACCAGAGAGGCTAAGACCGCATTGACTCAGTGCGGTATTCAGCCTCTCTGGTGTCAAGTCTGATTTTGGAAAAAAAAAAAAAAAAAATCCAAAATCAGACAGAGTGTTGACACCAGAGAGGCTAAGACCGCATTGACTCAGTGCGGTATTCAGCCTCTCTGGTGTCAAGTCTGATTTTGGAAAAAAAAAAAAAAATCCAAAATCAGACAGAGTGTTGACACCAGAGAGGCTAAGACCGCATTGACTCAGTGCGGTATTCAGCCTCTCTGGTGTCAAGTCTGATTTTGAAAAAAAAAAAAAAAAATCCAAAATCAGACAGAGTGTTGAGAACAGAGAGGCTAAGACCGCATTGACTCAGTGCGGTATTCAGCCTCTCTGGTGTCAAGTCTGATTTTGGAAAAAAAAAAAAAAAATCCAAAATCAGACAGAGTGTTGAGAACAGAGAGGCTAAGACCGCATTGACTCAGTGCGGTATTCAGCCTCTCTGGTGTCAAGTCTGATTTTGGAAAAAAAAAAAAAAATCCAAAATCAGACAGAGTGTTGACACCAGAGAGGCTAAGACCGCATTGACTCAGTGCGGTATTCAGCCTCTCTGGTGTCAAGTCTGATTTTGGAAAAAAAAAAAAAAAATCCAAAATCAGACAGAGTGTTGAGACCAGAGAGGCTAAGACCGCATTGACTCAGTGCGGTATTCAGCCTCTCTGGTGTCAAGTCTGATTTTGGAAAAAAAAAAAAAAAAATCCAAAATCAGACAGAGTGTTGACACCAGAGAGGCTAAGACCGCATTGACTCAGTGCGGTATTCAGCCTCTCTGGTGTCAAGTCTGATTTTGGAAAAAAAAAAAAAAAATCCAAAATCAGACAGAGTGTTGACACCAGAGAGGCTAAGACCGCATTGACTCAGTGCGGTATTCAGCCTCTCTGGTGTCAAGTCTGATTTTGGAAAAAAAAAAAAAATAATCCAAAATCAGACAGAGTGTTGACACCAGAGAGGCTAAGACCGCATTGACTCAGTGCGGTATTCAGCCTCTCTGGTGTCAAGTCTGATTTTTGAAAAAAAAAAAAAAAATCCAAAATCAGACAGAGTGTTGACACCAGAGAGGCTAAGACCGCATTGACTCAGTGCGGTATTCAGCCTCTCTGGTGTCAAGTCTGATTTTGAAAAAAAAAAAAAAAAATCCAAAATCAGACAGAGTGTTGAGAACAGAGAGGCTAAGACCGCATTGACTCAGTGTGGTATTCAGCCTCTCTGGTGTCAAGTCTGATTTTGAAAAAAAAAAAAAAAAATCCAAAATCAGACAGAGTGTTGAGAACAGAGAGGCTAAGACCACATTGACTCAGTGCAGTATTCAGCCTCTCTGGTGTCAAGTCTGATTTTGGAAAAAAAAAAAAAAAATCCAAAATCAGACAGAGTGTTGACACCAGAGAGGCTAAGACCGCATTGACTCAGTGCGGTATTCAGCCTCTCTGGTGTCAAGTCTGAAAAAAATCCAAAATCAGACAGAGTGTTGACACCAGAGAGGCTAAGACCGCATTGACTCAGTGCGGTATTCAGCCTCTCTGGTGTCAAGTCTGATTTTGGAAAAAAAAAAAAAAATCCAAAATCAGACAGAGAGTTGAGACCAGAGAGGCTAAGACCGCATTGACTCAGTGCGGTATTCAGCCTCTCTGGTGTCAAGTCTGATTTTGAAAAAAAAAAAAAAAAATCCAAAATCAGACAGAGTGTTGAGAACAGAGAGGCTAAGACCACATTGACTCAGTGCGGTATTCAGCCTCTCTGGTGTCAAGTCTGATTTTGGAAAAAAAAAAAAAAAATCCAAAATCAGACAGAGTGTTGACACCAGAGAGGCTAAGACCGCATTGACTCAGTGCGGTATTCAGCCTCTCTGGTGTCAAGTCTGATTTTGGAAAAAAAAAAAAAAAATCCAAAATCAGACAGAGAGTTGAGACCAGAGAGGCTAAGACCGCATTGACTCAGTGCGGTATTCAGCCTCTCTGGTGTCAAGTCTGATTTTTGAAAAAAAAAAAAAAAATCCAAAATCAGACAGAGTGTTGAGAACAGAGAGGCTAAGACCGCATTGACTCAGTGTGGTATTCAGCCTCTCTGGTGTCAAGTCTGATTTTGAAAAAAAAAAAAAAAAATCCAAAATCAGACAGAGTGTTGAGAACAGAGAGGCTAAGACCACATTGACTCAGTGCAGTATTCAGCCTCTCTGGTGTCAAGTCTGATTTTGGAAAAAAAAAAAAAAAATCCAAAATCAGACAGAGTGTTGACACCAGAGAGGCTAAGACCGCATTGACTCAGTGCGGTATTCAGCCTCTCTGGTGTCAAGTCTGAAAAAAAATCCAAAATCAGACAGAGTGTTGACACCAGAGAGGCTAAGACCGCATTGACTCAGTGCGGTATTCAGCCTCTCTGGTGTCAAGTCTGATTTTGGAAAAAAAAAAAAAAAATCCAAAATCAGACAGAGAGTTGAGACCAGAGAGGCTAAGACCGCATTGACTCAGTGCGGTATTCAGCCTCTCTGGTGTCAAGTCTGATTTTGAAAAAAAAAAAAAAAAAATCCAAAATCAGACAGAGTGTTGAGAACAGAGAGGCTAAGACCACATTGACTCAGTGCGGTATTCAGCCTCTCTGGTGTCAAGTCTGATTTTGGAAAAAAAAAAAAAAAAATCCAAAATCAGACAGAGTGTTGACACCAGAGAGGCTAAGACCGCATTGACTCAGTGCGGTATTCAGCCTCTCTGGTGTCAAGTCTGATTTTGGAAAAAAAAAAAAAAAATCCAAAATCAGACAGAGAGTTGAGACCAGAGAGGCTAAGACCGCATTGACTCAGTGCGGTATTCAGCCTCTCTGGTGTCAAGTCTGATTTTGGAAAAAAAAAAAAAAAATCCAAAATCAGACAGTGTTGAGACCAGAGAGGCTAAGACCGCATTGACTCAGTGCGGTATTCAGCCTCTCTGGTGTCAAGTCTGATTTTGGAAAAAAAAAAAAAAAAAATCCAAAATCAGACAGAGTGTTGAGACCAGAGAGGCTAAGACTGCATTGACTCAGTGCAGTATTCAGCCTCTCTGGTGTCAAGTCTGATTTTGGAAAAAAAAAAAAAAATCCAAAATCAGACAGAGTGTTGACACCAGAGAGGCTAAGACCGCATTGACTCAGTGCGGTATTCAGCCTCTCTGGTGTCAAGTCTGATTTTGGAAAAAAAAAAAAAAAAATCCAAAATCAGACAGAGTGTTGAGACCAGAGAGGCTAAGACCGCATTGACTCAGTGCGGTATTCAGCCTCTCTGGTGTCAAGTCTGATTTTGAAAAAAAAAAAAAAAAAATCCAAAATCAGACAGAGTGTTGACACCAGAGAGGCTAAGACCACATTGACTCAGTGCGGTATTCAGCCTCTCTGGTGTCAAGTCTGATTTTGGAAAAAAAAAAAAAAAATCCAAAATCAGACAGAGTGTTGACACCAGAGAGGCTAAGACCGCATTGACTCAGTGCGGTATTCAGCCTCTCTGGTGTCAAGTCTGATTTTGGAAAAAAAAAAAAAAAATCCAAAATCAGACAGAGTGTTGAGACCAGAGAGGCTAAGACCGCATTGACTCAGTGCGGTATTCAGCCTCTCTGGTGTCAAGTCTGATTTTGAAAAAAAAAAAAAAAAAATCCAAAATCAGACAGAGTGTTGACACCAGAGAGGCTAAGACCGCATTGACTCAGTGCGGTATTCAGCCTCTCTGGTGTCAAGTCTGATTTTGGAAAAAAAAAAAAAAAAAATCCAAAATCAGACAGAGTGTTGAGACCAGAGAGGCTAAGACCGCATTGACTCAGTGCGGTATTCAGCCTCTCTGGTGTCAAGTCTGATTTTGGAAAAAAAAAAAAAAAAATCCAAAATCAGACAGAGTGTTGAGACCAGAGAGGCTAAGACCGCATTGACTCAGTGCGGTATTCAGCCTCTCTGGTGTCAAGTCTGATTTTGGAAAAAAAAAAAAAAAAATCCAAAATCAGACAGAGTGTTGACACCAGAGAGGCTAAGACCGCATTGACTCAGTGCGGTATTCAGCCTCTCTGGTGTCAAGTCTGATTTTGGAAAAAAAAAAAAAATCCAAAATCCAAAATCAGACAGAGAGTTGAGACCAGAGAGGCTAAGACCGCATTGACTCAGTGCGGTATTCAGCCTCTCTGGTGTCAAGTCTGATTTTGGAAAAAAAAAAAAAAAAATCCAAAATCAGACAGTGTTGAGACCAGAGAGGCTAAGACCGCATTGACTCAGTGCGGTATTCAGCCTCTCTGGTGTCAAGTCTGATTTTGGAAAAAAAAAAAAAAAAATCCAAAATCAGACAGAGTGTTGAGACCAGAGAGGCTAAGACCGCATTGACTCAGTGCGGTATTCAGCCTCTCTGGTGTCAAGTCTGATTTTGGAAAAAAAAAAAAAAAAATCCAAAATCAGACAGAGTGTTGAGACCAGAGAGGCTAAGACCGCATTGACTCAGTGCGGTATTCAGCCTCTCTGGTGTCAAGTCTGATTTTGGAAAAAAAAAAAAAAAATCCAAAATCAGACAGAGTGTTGACACCAGAGAGGCTAAGACCGCATTGACTCAGTGCGGTATTCAGCCTCTCTGGTGTCAAGTCTGATTTTGGAAAAAAAAAAAAAATCCAAAATCCAAAATCAGACAGAGAGTTGAGACCAGAGAGGCTAAGACCGCATTGACTCAGTGCGGTATTCAGCCTCTCTGGTGTCAAGTCTGATTTTGGAAAAAAAAAAAAAAAATCCAAAATCAGACAGTGTTGAGACCAGAGAGGCTAAGACCGCATTGACTCAGTGCGGTATTCAGCCTCTCTGGTGTCAAGTCTGATTTTGGAAAAAAAAAAAAAAAAATCCAAAATCAGACAGAGTGTTGAGACCAGAGAGGCTAAGACCGCATTGACTCAGTGCGGTATTCAGCCTCTCTGGTGTCAAGTCTGATTTTGGAAAAAAAAAAAAAAAATCCAAAATCAGACAGAGTGTTGAGAACAGAGAGGCTAAGACCGCATTGACTCAGTGTGGTATTCAGCCTCTCTGGTGTCAAGTCTGATTTTGAAAAAAAAAAAAAAAAATCCAAAATCAGACAGAGTGTTGAGAACAGAGAGGCTAAGACCACATTGACTCAGTGCAGTATTCAGCCTCTCTGGTGTCAAGTCTGATTTTGGAAAAAAAAAAAAAAAATCCAAAATCAGACAGAGTGTTGACACCAGAGAGGCTAAGACCGCATTGACTCAGTGCGGTATTCAGCCTCTCTGGTGTCAAGTCTGAAAAAAATCCAAAATCAGACAGAGTGTTGACACCAGAGAGGCTAAGACCGCATTGACTCAGTGCGGTATTCAGCCTCTCTGGTGTCAAGTCTGATTTTGGAAAAAAAAAAAAAAAATCCAAAATCAGACAGAGAGTTGAGACCAGAGAGGCTAAGACCGCATTGACTCAGTGCGGTATTCAGCCTCTCTGGTGTCAAGTCTGATTTTGAAAAAAAAAAAAAAAAAATCCAAAATCAGACAGAGTGTTGAGAACAGAGAGGCTAAGACCACATTGACTCAGTGCGGTATTCAGCCTCTCTGGTGTCAAGTCTGATTTTGGAAAAAAAAAAAAAAAATCCAAAATCAGACAGAGTGTTGACACCAGAGAGGCTAAGACCGCATTGACTCAGTGCGGTATTCAGCCTCTCTGGTGTCAAGTCTGATTTTGGAAAAAAAAAAAAAAAATCCAAAATCAGACAGAGAGTTGAGACCAGAGAGGCTAAGACCGCATTGACTCAGTGCGGTATTCAGCCTCTCTGGTGTCAAGTCTGATTTTGGAAAAAAAAAAAAAAAATCCAAAATCAGACAGTGTTGAGACCAGAGAGGCTAAGACCGCATTGACTCAGTGCGGTATTCAGCCTCTCTGGTGTCAAGTCTGATTTTGGAAAAAAAAAAAAAAAAATCCAAAATCAGACAGAGTGTTGAGACCAGAGAGGCTAAGACCGCATTGACTCAGTGCAGTATTCAGCCTCTCTGGTGTCAAGTCTGATTTTGGAAAAAAAAAAAAAAATCCAAAATCAGACAGAGTGTTGACACCAGAGAGGCTAAGACCGCATTGACTCAGTGCGGTATTCAGCCTCTCTGGTGTCAAGTCTGATTTTGGAAAAAAAAAAAAAAAAATCCAAAATCAGACAGAGTGTTGAGACCAGAGAGGCTAAGACCGCATTGACTCAGTGCGGTATTCAGCCTCTCTGGTGTCAAGTCTGATTTTGAAAAAAAAAAAAAAAAAATCCAAAATCAGACAGAGTGTTGACACCAGAGAGGCTAAGACCACATTGACTCAGTGCGGTATTCAGCCTCTCTGGTGTCAAGTCTGATTTTGGAAAAAAAAAAAAAAATCCAAAATCAGACAGAGTGTTGAGACCAGAGAGGCTAAGACCGCATTGACTCAGTGCGGTATTCAGCCTCTCTGGTGTCAAGTCTGAAAAAAAATCCAAAATCAGACAGAGTGTTGACACCAGAGAGGCTAAGACCGCATTGACTCAGTGCGGTATTCAGCCTCTCTGGTGTCAAGTCTGATTTTGGAAAAAAAAAAAAAAAATCCAAAATCAGACAGAGAGTTGAGACCAGAGAGGCTAAGACCGCATTGACTCAGTGCGGTATTCAGCCTCTCTGGTGTCAAGTCTGATTTTGAAAAAAAAAAAAAAAAAATCCAAAATCAGACAGAGTGTTGAGAACAGAGAGGCTAAGACCACATTGACTCAGTGCGGTATTCAGCCTCTCTGGTGTCAAGTCTGATTTTGGAAAAAAAAAAAAAAAATCCAAAATCAGACAGAGTGTTGACACCAGAGAGGCTAAGACCGCATTGACTCAGTGCGGTATTCAGCCTCTCTGGTGTCAAGTCTGATTTTGGAAAAAAAAAAAAAAAATCCAAAATCAGACAGAGAGTTGAGACCAGAGAGGCTAAGACCGCATTGACTCAGTGCGGTATTCAGCCTCTCTGGTGTCAAGTCTGATTTTGGAAAAAAAAAAAAAAAAATCCAAAATCAGACAGTGTTGAGACCAGAGAGGCTAAGACCGCATTGACTCAGTGCGGTATTCAGCCTCTCTGGTGTCAAGTCTGATTTTGGAAAAAAAAAAAAAAAAATCCAAAATCAGACAGAGTGTTGAGACCAGAGAGGCTAAGACCGCATTGACTCAGTGCAGTATTCAGCCTCTCTGGTGTCAAGTCTGATTTTGGAAAAAAAAAAAAAAATCCAAAATCAGACAGAGTGTTGACACCAGAGAGGCTAAGACCGCATTGACTCAGTGCGGTATTCAGCCTCTCTGGTGTCAAGTCTGATTTTGGAAAAAAAAAAAAAAAAAATCCAAAATCAGACAGAGTGTTGAGACCAGAGAGGCTAAGACCGCATTGACTCAGTGCGGTATTCAGCCTCTCTGGTGTCAAGTCTGATTTTGAAAAAAAAAAAAAAAAAATCCAAAATCAGACAGAGTGTTGACACCAGAGAGGCTAAGACCACATTGACTCAGTGCGGTATTCAGCCTCTCTGGTGTCAAGTCTGATTTTGGAAAAAAAAAAAAAAAATCCAAAATCAGACAGAGTGTTGACACCAGAGAGGCTAAGACCGCATTGACTCAGTGCGGTATTCAGCCTCTCTGGTGTCAAGTCTGATTTTGGAAAAAAAAAAAAAAAATCCAAAATCAGACAGAGTGTTGAGACCAGAGAGGCTAAGACCGCATTGACTCAGTGCGGTATTCAGCCTCTCTGGTGTCAAGTCTGATTTTGAAAAAAAAAAAAAAAAAATCCAAAATCAGACAGAGTGTTGACACCAGAGAGGCTAAGACCACATTGACTCAGTGCGGTATTCAGCCTCTCTGGTGTCAAGTCTGATTTTGGAAAAAAAAAAAAAAAATCCAAAATCAGACAGAGTGTTGACACCAGAGAGGCTAAGACCGCATTGACTCAGTGCGGTATTCAGCCTCTCTGGTGTCAAGTCTGATTTTGGAAAAAAAAAAAAAAAATCCAAAATCAGACAGAGTGTTGAGACCAGAGAGGCTAAGACCGCATTGACTCAGTGCGGTATTCAGCCTCTCTGGTGTCAAGTCTGATTTTGAAAAAAAAAAAAAAAAAAATCCAAAATCAGACAGAGTGTTGACACCAGAGAGGCTAAGACCGCATTGACTCAGTGCGGTATTCAGCCTCTCTGGTGTCAAGTCTGATTTTGGAAAAAAAAAAAAAAAAAATCCAAAATCAGACAGAGTGTTGAGACCAGAGAGGCTAAGACCGCATTGACTCAGTGCGGTATTCAGCCTCTCTGGTGTCAAGTCTGATTTTGGAAAAAAAAAAAAAAAATCCAAAATCAGACAGAGTGTTGAGACCAGAGAGGCTAAGACCGCATTGACTCAGTGCGGTATTCAGCCTCTCTGGTGTCAAGTCTGATTTTGGAAAAAAAAAAAAAAAAATCCAAAATCAGACAGAGTGTTGACACCAGAGAGGCTAAGACCGCATTGACTCAGTGCGGTATTCAGCCTCTCTGGTGTCAAGTCTGATTTTGGAAAAAAAAAAAAAATCCAAAATCCAAAATCAGACAGAGAGTTGAGACCAGAGAGGCTAAGACCGCATTGACTCAGTGCGGTATTCAGCCTCTCTGGTGTCAAGTCTGATTTTGGAAAAAAAAAAAAAAAATCCAAAATCAGACAGTGTTGAGACCAGAGAGGCTAAGACCGCATTGACTCAGTGCGGTATTCAGCCTCTCTGGTGTCAAGTCTGATTTTGGAAAAAAAAAAAAAAAAATCCAAAATCAGACAGAGTGTTGAGACCAGAGAGGCTAAGACCGCATTGACTCAGTGCGGTATTCAGCCTCTCTGGTGTCAAGTCTGATTTTGGAAAAAAAAAAAAAAAATCCAAAATCAGACAGAGTGTTGAGAACAGAGAGGCTAAGACCGCATTGACTCAGTGTGGTATTCAGCCTCTCTGGTGTCAAGTCTGATTTTGAAAAAAAAAAAAAAAAAATCCAAAATCAGACAGAGTGTTGAGAACAGAGAGGCTAAGACCACATTGACTCAGTGCAGTATTCAGCCTCTCTGGTGTCAAGTCTGATTTTGGAAAAAAAAAAAAAAAAATCCAAAATCAGACAGAGTGTTGACACCAGAGAGGCTAAGACCGCATTGACTCAGTGCGGTATTCAGCCTCTCTGGTGTCAAGTCTGAAAAAAATCCAAAATCAGACAGAGTGTTGACACCAGAGAGGCTAAGACCGCATTGACTCAGTGCGGTATTCAGCCTCTCTGGTGTCAAGTCTGATTTTGGAAAAAAAAAAAAAAAAATCCAAAATCAGACAGAGTGTTGACACCAGAGAGGCTAAGACCGCATTGACTCAGTGCGGTATTCAGCCTCTCTGGTGTCAAGTCTGAAAAAAATCCAAAATCAGACAGAGTGTTGACACCAGAGAGGCTAAGACCGCATTGACTCAGTGCGGTATTCAGCCTCTCTGGTGTCAAGTCTGATTTTGGAAAAAAAAAAAAAAAATCCAAAATCAGACAGAGAGTTGAGACCAGAGAGGCTAAGACCGCATTGACTCAGTGCGGTATTCAGCCTCTCTGATGTCAAGTCTGATTTTGAAAAAAAAAAAAAAAAAATCCAAAATCAGACAGAGTGTTGAGAACAGAGAGGCTAAGACCACATTGACTCAGTGCGGTATTCAGCCTCTCTGGTGTCAAGTCTGATTTTGGAAAAAAAAAAAAAAAATCCAAAATCAGACAGAGTGTTGACACCAGAGAGGCTAAGACCGCATTGACTCAGTGCGGTATTCAGCCTCTCTGGTGTCAAGTCTGATTTTGGAAAAAAAAAAAAAAAATCCAAAATCAGACAGAGAGTTGAGACCAGAGAGGCTAAGACCGCATTGACTCAGTGCGGTATTCAGCCTCTCTGGTGTCAAGTCTGATTTTGGAAAAAAAAAAAAAAAATCCAAAATCAGACAGTGTTGAGACCAGAGAGGCTAAGACCGCATTGACTCAGTGCGGTATTCAGCCTCTCTGGTGTCAAGTCTGATTTTGGAAAAAAAAAAAAAAAAAATCCAAAATCAGACAGAGTGTTGAGACCAGAGAGGCTAAGACCGCATTGACTCAGTGCAGTATTCAGCCTCTCTGGTGTCAAGTCTGATTTTGGAAAAAAAAAAAAAAATCCAAAATCAGACAGAGTGTTGACACCAGAGAGGCTAAGACCGCATTGACTCAGTGCGGTATTCAGCCTCTCTGGTGTCAAGTCTGATTTTGGAAAAAAAAAAAAAAAATCCAAAATCAGACAGAGTGTTGAGACCAGAGAGGCTAAGACCGCATTGACTCAGTGCGGTATTCAGCCTCTCTGGTGTCAAGTCTGATTTTGAAAAAAAAAAAAAAAATCCAAAATCAGACAGAGTGTTGACACCAGAGAGGCTAAGACCACATTGACTCAGTGCGGTATTCAGCCTCTCTGGTGTCAAGTCTGATTTTGGAAAAAAAAAAAAAAAATCCAAAATCAGACAGAGTGTTGACACCAGAGAGGCTAAGACCGCATTGACTCAGTGCGGTATTCAGCCTCTCTGGTGTCAAGTCTGATTTTGGAAAAAAAAAAAAAAAATCCAAAATCAGACAGAGTGTTGAGACCAGAGAGGCTAAGACCGCATTGACTCAGTGCGGTATTCAGCCTCTCTGGTGTCAAGTCTGATTTTGAAAAAAAAAAAAAAAAAATCCAAAATCAGACAGAGTGTTGACACCAGAGAGGCTAAGACCGCATTGACTCAGTGCGGTATTCAGCCTCTCTGGTGTCAAGTCTGATTTTGGAAAAAAAAAAAAAAAAAATCCAAAATCAGACAGAGTGTTGAGACCAGAGAGGCTAAGACTGCATTGACTCAGTGCGGTATTCAGCCTCTCTGGTGTCAAGTCTGATTTTGGAAAAAAAAAAAAAAAAATCCAAAATCAGACAGAGTGTTGAGACCAGAGAGGCTAAGACCGCATTGACTCAGTGCGGTATTCAGCCTCTCTGGTGTCAAGTCTGATTTTGGAAAAAAAAAAAAAAAATCCAAAATCAGACAGAGTGTTGACACCAGAGAGGCTAAGACCGCATTGACTCAGTGCGGTATTCAGCCTCTCTGGTGTCAAGTCTGATTTTGGAAAAAAAAAAAAAAAAATCCAAAATCAGACAGAGTGTTGACACCAGAGAGGCTAAGACCGCATTGACTCAGTGCGGTATTCAGCCTCTCTGGTGTCAAGTCTGATTTTGGAAAAAAAAAAAAAAAATCCAAAATCAGACAGAGTGTTGAGACCAGAGAGGCTAAGACCGCATTGACTCAGTGCGGTATTCAGCCTCTCTGGTGTCAAGTCTGATTTTGGAAAAAAAAAAAAAAATCCAAAATCAGACAGAGTGTTGAGACCAGAGAGGCTAAGACCGCATTGACTCAGTGCGGTATTCAGCCTCTCTGGTGTCAAGTCTGATTTTGGAAAAAAAAAAAAAAAAATCCAAAATCAGACAGAGTGTTGAGACCAGAGAGGCTAAGACCGCATTGACTCAGTGCGGTATTCAGCCTCTCTGGTGTCAAGTCTGATTTTGAAAAAAAAAAAAAAAAAATCCAAAATCAGACAGAGTGTGAATACCGCACTGAGTCAATGCGGTCTTAGCCTCTCTGGTGTCAAGTCTGATTTTGGAAAAAAAAAAAAAAAAATCCAAAATCAGACAGAGTGTTGAGACCAGAGAGGCTAAGACCGCATTGACTCAGTGCGGTATTCAGCCTCTCTGGTGTCAAGTCTGATTTTTGAAAAAAAAAAAAAAAAATCCAAAATCAGACAGAGTGTTGAGACCAGAGAGGCTAAGACCGCATTGACTCAGTGCGGTATTCAGCCTCTCTAGTGTCAAGTCTGATTTTGGAAAAAAAAAAAAAAAAAATCCAAAATCAGACAGAGTGTTGACACCAGAGAGGCTAAGACCGCATTGACTCAGTGCGGTATTCAGCCTCTCTGGTGTCAAGTCTGATTTTGGAAAAAAAAAAAAAAAATCCAAAATCAGACAGAGTGTTGAGACCAGAGAGGCTAAGACCGCATTGACTCAGTGCGGTATTCAGCCTCTCTGGTGTCAAGTCTGATTTTGGAAAAAAAAAAAAAATCCAAAATCAGACAGAGTGTTGAGACCAGAGAGGCTAAGACTGCATTGACTCAGTGCGGTATTCAGCCTCTCTGGTGTCAAGTCTGATTTTGAAAAAAAAAAAAAAAAAATCCAAAATCAGACAGAGTGTTGAGAACAGAGAGGCTAAGACCACATTGACTCAGTGCGGTATTCAGCCTCTCTGGTGTCAAGTCTGATTTTGGAAAAAAAAAAAAAAAAATCCAAAATCAGACAGAGTGTTGACACCAGAGAGGCTAAGACCGCATTGACTCAGTGCGGTATTCAGCCTCTCTGGTGTCAAGTCTGATTTTGGAAAAAAAAAAAAAAAAATCCAAAATCAGACAGAGAGTTGAGACCAGAGAGGCTAAGACCGCATTGACTCAGTGCGGTATTCAGCCTCTCTGGTGTCAAGTCTGATTTTGGAAAAAAAAAAAAAAAATCCAAAATCAGACAGTGTTGAGACCAGAGAGGCTAAGACCGCATTGACTCAGTGCGGTATTCAGCCTCTCTGGTGTCAAGTCTGATTTTGGAAAAAAAAAAAAAAAAAATCCAAAATCAGACAGAGTGTTGAGACCAGAGAGGCTAAGACCGCATTGACTCAGTGCAGTATTCAGCCTCTCTGGTGTCAAGTCTGATTTTGGAAAAAAAAAAAAAAATCCAAAATCAGACAGAGTGTTGACACCAGAGAGGCTAAGACCGCATTGACTCAGTGCGGTATTCAGCCTCTCTGGTGTCAAGTCTGATTTTGGAAAAAAAAAAAAAAAAATCCAAAATCAGACAGAGTGTTGAGACCAGAGAGGCTAAGACCGCATTGACTCAGTGCGGTATTCAGCCTCTCTGGTGTCAAGTCTGATTTTGAAAAAAAAAAAAAAAAATCCAAAATCAGACAGAGTGTTGACACCAGAGAGGCTAAGACCACATTGACTCAGTGCGGTATTCAGCCTCTCTGGTGTCAAGTCTGATTTTGGAAAAAAAAAAAAAAAATCCAAAATCAGACAGAGTGTTGACACCAGAGAGGCTAAGACCGCATTGACTCAGTGCGGTATTCAGCCTCTCTGGTGTCAAGTCTGATTTTGGAAAAAAAAAAAAAAAATCCAAAATCAGACAGAGTGTTGAGACCAGAGAGGCTAAGACCGCATTGACTCAGTGCGGTATTCAGCCTCTCTGGTGTCAAGTCTGATTTTGAAAAAAAAAAAAAAAAAATCCAAAATCAGACAGAGTGTTGACACCAGAGAGGCTAAGACCGCATTGACTCAGTGCGGTATTCAGCCTCTCTGGTGTCAAGTCTGATTTTGGAAAAAAAAAAAAAAAAAATCCAAAATCAGACAGAGTGTTGAGACCAGAGAGGCTAAGACCGCATTGACTCAGTGCGGTATTCAGCCTCTCTGGTGTCAAGTCTGATTTTGGAAAAAAAAAAAAAAAAATCCAAAATCAGACAGAGTGTTGAGACCAGAGAGGCTAAGACCGCATTGACTCAGTGCGGTATTCAGCCTCTCTGGTGTCAAGTCTGATTTTGGAAAAAAAAAAAAAAAATCCAAAATCAGACAGAGTGTTGACACCAGAGAGGCTAAGACCGCATTGACTCAGTGCGGTATTCAGCCTCTCTGGTGTCAAGTCTGATTTTGGAAAAAAAAAAAAAATCCAAAATCCAAAATCAGACAGAGAGTTGAGACCAGAGAGGCTAAGACCGCATTGACTCAGTGCGGTATTCAGCCTCTCTGGTGTCAAGTCTGATTTTGGAAAAAAAAAAAAAAAAATCCAAAATCAGACAGTGTTGAGACCAGAGAGGCTAAGACCGCATTGACTCAGTGCGGTATTCAGCCTCTCTGGTGTCAAGTCTGATTTTGGAAAAAAAAAAAAAAAAATCCAAAATCAGACAGAGTGTTGAGACCAGAGAGGCTAAGACCGCATTGACTCAGTGCGGTATTCAGCCTCTCTGGTGTCAAGTCTGATTTTGGAAAAAAAAAAAAAAAATCCAAAATCAGACAGAGTGTTGACACCAGAGAGGCTAAGACCGCATTGACTCAGTGCGGTATTCAGCCTCTCTGGTGTCAAGTCTGATTTTGGAAAAAAAAAAAAAAATCCAAAATCAGACAGAGTGTTGAGACCAGAGAGGCTAAGACCGCATTGACTCAGTGCGGTATTCAGCCTCTCTGGTGTCAAGTCTGATTTTGGAAAAAAAAAAAAAAAAAATCCAAAATCAGACAGAGTGTTGAGACCAGAGAGGCTAAGACCGCATTGACTCAGTGCGGTATTCAGCCTCTCTGGTGTCAAGTCTGATTTTGAAAAAAAAAAAAAAAAATCCAAAATCAGACAGAGTGTGAATACCGCACTGAGTCAATGCGGTCTTAGCCTCTCTGGTGTCAAGTCTGATTTTGGAAAAAAAAAAAAAAAAATCCAAAATCAGACAGAGTGTTGACACCAGAGAGGCTAAGACCGCATTGACTCAGTGCGGTATTCAGCCTCTCTGGTGTCAAGTCTGATTTTGGAAAAAAAAAAAAAAAATCCAAAATCAGACAGAGTGTTGACACCAGAGAGGCTAAGACCGCATTGACTCAGTGCGGTATTCAGCCTCTCTGGTGTCAAGTCTGATTTTGGAAAAAAAAAAAAAAATCAAAAATCAGACAGAGTGTTGACACCAGAGAGGCTAAGACCGCATTGACTCAGTGCGGTATTCAGCCTCTCTGGTGTCAAGTCTGATTTTGGAAAAAAAAAAAAAAAAATCCAAAATCAGACAGAGTGTTGAGACCAGAGAGGCTAAGACCGCATTGACTCAGTGCGGTATTCAGCCTCTCTGGTGTCAAGTCTGATTTTGAAAAAAAAAAAAAAAAATCCAAAATCAGACAGAGTGTGAATACCGCACTGAGTCAATGCGGTCTTAGCCTCTCTGGTGTCAAGTCTGATTTTGGAAAAAAAAAAAAAAAAATCCAAAATCAGACAGAGTGTTGACACCAGAGAGGCTAAGACCGCATTGACTCAGTGCGGTATTCAGCCTCTCTGGTGTCAAGTCTGATTTTGGAAAAAAAAAAAAAAAATCCAAAATCAGACAGAGTGTTGACACCAGAGAGGCTAAGACCGCATTGACTCAGTGCGGTATTCAGCCTCTCTGGTGTCAAGTCTGATTTTGGAAAAAAAAAAAAAAATCAAAAATCAGACAGAGTGTTGACACCAGAGAGGCTAAGACCGCATTGACTCAGTGCGGTATTCAGCCTCTCTGGTGTCAAGTCTGATTTTTGAAAAAAAAAAAAAAAAATCCAAAATCAGACAGAGTGTTGACACCAGAGAGGCTAAGACCGCATTGACTCAGTGAGGTATTCAGCCTCTCTGGTGTCAAGTCTGATTTTGGAAAAAAAAAAAAAAATCCAAAATCAGACAGAGTGTTGACACCAGAGAGGCTAAGACCGCATTGACTCAGTGCGGTATTCAGCCTCTCTGGTGTCAAGTCTGATTTTGGAAAAAAAAAAAAAAAATCAAAAATCAGACAGAGTGTTGACACCAGAGAGGCTAAGACCGCATTGACTCAGTGCGGTATTCAGCCTCTCTGGTGTCAAGTCTGATTTTGGAAAAAAAAAAAAAAAAAACAAAATCAGACAGAGTGTTGACACCAGAGAGGCTAAGACCGCATTGACTCAGTGCGGTATTCAGCCTCTCTGGTGTCAAGTCTGATTTTGGAAAAAAAAAAAAAAAATCCAAAATCAGACAGAGTGTTGACACCAGAGAGGCTAAGACCGCATTGACTCAGTGCGGTATTCAGCCTCTCTGGTGTCAAGTCTGATTTTGAAAAAAAAAAAAAAAAATCCAAAATCAGACAAGAGTGTTGAGAACAGAGAGGCTAAGACCGCATTGACTCAGTGCGGTATTCAGCCTCTCTGGTGTCAAGTCTGATTTTGAAAAAAAAAAAAAAAAATCCAAAATCAGACAGAGTGTTGAGAACAGAGAGGCTAAGACCGCATTGACTCAGTGCGGTATTCAGCCTCTCTGGTGTCAAGTCTGATTTTGGAAAAAAAAAAAAAAAAATCCAAAATCAGACAGAGTGTTGACACCGGAGAGGCTAAGACCGCATTGACTCAGTGCGGTATTCAGCCTCTCTGGTGTCAAGTCTGATTTTGAAAAAAAAAAAAAAAATCCAAAATCAGACAGAGTGTTGAGACCAGAGAGGCTAAGACCGCATTGACTCAGTGCGGTATTCAGCCTCTCTGGTGTCAAGTCTGATTTTGGAAAAAAAAAAAAAAAATCCAAAATCACGACAGAGTGTTGAGACCAGAGAGGCTAAGACCGCATTGACTCAGTGCGGTATTCAGCCTCTCTGGTGTCAAGTCTGATTTTTGAAAAAAAAAAAAAAATCCAAATCAGACAGAGTGTTGAGACCAGAGAGGCTAAGACCGCATTGACTCAGTGCGGTATTCAGCCTCTCTGGTGTCAAGTCTGATTTTTGAAAAAAAAAAAAAAATCCAAATCAGACAGAGTGTTGACACCAGAGAGGCTAAGACCGCATTGACTCAGTGCGGTATTCAGCCTCTCTGGTGTCAAGTCTGATTTTGGAAAAAAAAAAAAAAATCCAAAATCAGACAGAGTGTTGACACCAGAGAGGCTAAGACGCATTGACTCAGTGCAGTATTCAGCCTCTCTGGTGTCAAGTCTGATTTTGGAAAAAAAAATAATAATAATAATAATCAGACAGAGTGTTGACACCAGAGAGGCTAAGACCGCATTGACTCAGTGCGGTATTCAGCCTCTCTGGTGTCAAGTCTGATTTTTGAAAAAAAAAAAAAAAAAATCCAAAATCAGACAGAGTGTTGACACCAGAGAGGCTAAGACCGCATTGACTCAGTGCGGTATTCAGCCTCTCTGGGGTCAAGTCTGATTTTTGAAAAAAAAAAAAAAAATCCAAAATCAGACAGAGTGTTGAGAACAGAGAGGCTAAGACCGCATTGACTCAGTGTGGTATTCAGCCTCTCTTGGTGTCAAGTCTGATTTTGAAAAAAAAAAAAAAAAATCCAAAATCAGACAGAGTGTTGAGAACAGAGAGGCTAAGACCACATTGACTCAGTGCGGTATTCAGCCTCTCTGGTGTCAAGTCTGATTTTGGAAAAAAAAAAAAAAAATCCAAAATCAGACAGAGTGTTGACACCAGAGAGGCTAAGACCGCATTGACTCAGTGCAGTATTCAGCCTCTCTGGTGTCAAGTCTGAAAAAAATCCAAAATCAGACAGAGTGTTGACACCAGAGAGGCTAAGACCGCATTGACTCAGTGCGGTATTCAGCCTCTCTGGTGTCAAGTCTGATTTTGGAAAAAAAAAAAAAAAATCCAAAATCAGACAGAGAGTATGAGGACCAGAGAGGCTAAGACCGCATTGACTCAGTGCGGTATTCAGCCTCTCTGGTGTCAAGTCTGATTTTGAAAAAAAAAAAAAAAATCCAAAATCAGACAGAGTGTTGAGAACAGAGAGGCTAAGACCCATTGACTCAGTGCGGTATTCAGCCTCTCTGGTGTCAAGTCTGATTTTGGAAAAAAAAAAAAAAAAAATCCAAAATCAGACAGAGTGTTGACACCAGAGAGGCTAAGACCGCATTGACTCAGTGCGGTATTCAGCCTCTCTGGTGTCAAGTCTGATTTTGGAAAAAAAAAAAAAAAATCCAAAATCAGACAGAGAGTTGAGACCCAGAGAGGCTAAGACCGCATTGACTCAGTGCGGTATTCAGCCTCTCTGGTGTCAAGTCTGATTTTGGAAAAAAAAAAAAAAAATCCAAAATCCGACAGAGTGTTGAGACCAGAGAGGCTAAGACTGCATTGACTCAGTGCAGTATTCAGCCTCTCTGGTGTCAAGTCTGATTTGGAAAAAAAAAAAAAAAACTCCAAAATCAGACAGAGTGTTGACAACAGAGAGGCTAAGACCGCATTGACTCAGTGCGGTATTCAGCCTCTCTGGTGTCAAGTCTGATTTTGGAAAAAAAAAAAAAAAAATCCAAAATCAGACAGGAGTGTTGGCGACCAGAGAGGCTAAGACCGCATTGACTCAGTGCGGTATTCAGCTCTCTGGTGTCAAGTCTGATTTTGAAAAAAAAAAAAAAAAAATCCAAAATCAGACAGAGTGTTGACAACCAGAGAGGCTAAGACCGCATTGACTCAGTGCGGTATTCAGCCTCTCTGGTGTCAAGTCTGATTTTGGAAAAAAAAAAAAAAAAATCCAAAATCAGACAGAGTGTTGACACCAGAGAGGCTAAGACCGCATTGACTCAGGTGCGGTATTCAGCCTCTCTGGTGTCAAGTCTGATTTTGGAAAAAAAAAAAAAAAAATCCAAAATCAGACAGAGTGTTGAGACCAGAGAGGCTAAGACCGCATTGACTCAGTGCGGTATTCAGCCTCTCTGGTGTCATGTCTGATTTTGAAAAAAAAAAAAAAAAAATCCAAAATCAGGACAGAGTGTTGACACCAGAGAGGCTAAGACCGCATTGACTCAGTGCGGTATTCAGCCTCTCTGGTGTCAAGTCTGATTTTGGAAAAAAAAAAAAAAAAATCCAAAATCAGACAGAGTGTTGAGACCAGAGAGGCTAAACCGCATTGACCTCAGTGCGGTATTCAGCCTCTCTGGTGTCAAGTCTGATTTTGGAAAAAAAAAAAAAAAATCCAAAATCAGACAGAGTGTTGAGACCAGAAGGCTAAGACCCGCATTGACTCAGTGCGGTATTCAGCCTCTCTGGTGTCAAGTCTGATTTTCCAAAATCAGACAGAGTGTTGACACCAGAGAGGCTAAGACCGCATTGACTCAGTGCGGTATTCAGCCTCTCTGGTGTCAAGTCTGATTTTGGAAAAAAAAAAAAATCCAAAATCCAAAATCAGACAGAGAGTTGAGACCAGAGAGGCTAAGACCGCATTGACTCAGTGCGGTATTCAGCCTCTCTGGTGTCAAGTCTGATTTTGGAAAAAAAAAAAAAAAATCCAAAATCAGACAGTGTTGAGACCAGAGAGGCTAAGACCGCATTGACTCAGTGCGGTATTCAGCCTCTCTGGTGTCAAGTCTGATTTTGGAAAAAAAAAAAAAAAATCCAAAATCAGACAGAGTGTTGAGACCAGAGAGGCTAAGACCGCATTGACTCAGTGCGGTATTCAGCCTCTCTGGTGTCAAGTCTGATTTTGGAAAAAAAAAAAAAAAAATCCAAAATCAGACAGAGTGTTGACACCAGAGAGGCTAAGACCGCATTGACTCAGTGCGGTATTCAGCCTCTCTGGTGTCAAGTCTGATTTTGGAAAAAAAAAAAAAATCCAAAATCAGACAGAGTGTTGAGACCAGAGAGGCTAAGACCGCATTGACTCAGTGCGGTATTCAGCCTCTCTGGTGTCAAGTCTGATTTTGGAAAAAAAAAAAAAAAAATCCAAAATCAGACAGAGTGTTGAGACCAGAGAGGCTAAGACCGCATTGACTCAGTGCGGTATTCAGCCTCTCTGGTGTCAAGTCTGATTTTGAAAAAAAAAAAAAAAAATCCAAAATCAGACAGAGTGTGAATACCGCACTGAGTCAATGCGGTCTTAGCCTCTCTGGTGTCAAGTCTGATTTTGGAAAAAAAAAAAAAAAAATCCAAAATCAGACAGAGTGTTGAGACCAGAGAGGCTAAGACCGCATTGACTCAGTGCGGTATTCAGCCTCTCTGGTGTCAAGTCTGATTTTGGAAAAAAAAAAAAAAAAATCCAAAATCAGACAGAGTGTTGAGACCAGAGAGGCTAAGACCGCATTGACTCAGTGCGGTATTCAGCCTCTCTAGTGTCAAGTCTGATTTTGGAAAAAAAAAAAAAAAAAATCCAAAATCAGACAGAGTGTTGACACCAGAGAGGCTAAGACCGCATTGACTCAGTGCGGTATTCAGCCTCTCTGGTGTCAAGTCTGATTTTGGAAAAAAAAAAAAAAAATCCAAAATCAGACAGAGTGTTGAGACCAGAGAGGCTAAGACCGCATTGACTCAGTGCGGTATTCAGCCTCTCTGGTGTCAAGTCTGATTTTGGAAAAAAAAAAAAAAATCCAAAATCAGACAGAGTGTTGAGACCAGAGAGGCTAAGACCGCATTGACTCAGTGCGGTATTCAGCCTCTCTGGTGTCAAGTCTGATTTTGGAAAAAAAAAAAAAAAAAAATCCAAAATCAGACAGTGTTGAGACCAGAGAGGCTAAGACCGCATTGACTCAGTGCGGTATTCAGCCTCTCTGGTGTCAAGTCTGATTTTGGAAAAAAAAAAAAAAAATCCAAAATCAGACAGAGTGTTGAGACCAGAGAGGCTAAGACCGCATTGACTCAGTGCGGTATTCAGCCTCTCTGGTGTCAAGTCTGATTTTGGAAAAAAAAAAAAAAAATCCAAAATCAGACAGAGTGTTGACACCAGAGAGGCTAAGACCGCATTGACTCAGTGCGGTATTCAGCCTCTCTGGTGTCAAGTCTGATTTTGAAAAAAAAAAAAAAAATCCAAAATCAGACAGAGTGTTGACACCAGAGAGGCTAAGACCGCATTGACTCAGTGCGGTATTCAGCCTCTCTGGTGTCAAGTCTGATTTTGGAAAAAAAAAAAAAAATCCAAAATCAGACAGAGTGTTGAGACCAGAGAGGCTAAGACCGCATTGACTCAGTGCAGTATTCAGCCTCTCTGGTGTCAAGTCTGATTTTTGAAAAAAAAAAAAAAAAATCCAAAATCAGACAGAGTGTTGACACCAGAGAGGCTAAGACCGCATTGACTCAGTGCGGTATTCAGCCTCTCTGGTGTCAAGTCTGATTTTGGAAAAAAAAAAAAAAATCCAAAATCAGACAGAGTGTTGAGACCAGAGAGGCTAAGACCGCATTGACTCAGTGCGGTATTCAGCCTCTCTGGTGTCAAGTCTGATTTTGGAAAAAAAAAAAAAAAAATCCAAAATCAGACAGAGTGTTGAGACCAGAGAGGCTAAGACCGCATTGACTCAGTGCGGTATTCAGCCTCTCTGGTGTCAAGTCTGATTTTTGAAAAAAAAAAAAAAAATCCAAAATCAGACAGAGTGTTGACACCAGAGAGGCTAAGACCGCATTGACTCAGTGCGGTATTCAGCCTCTCTGGTGTCAAGTCTGATTTTGGAAAAAAAAAAAAAATCCAAAATCAGACAGAGTGTTGACACCAGAGAGGCTAAGACCGCATTGACTCAGTGCGGTATTCAGCCTCTCTGGTGTCAAGTCTGATTTTGGAAAAAAAAAAAAAAAATCAAAAATCAGACAGAGTGTTGACACCAGAGAGGCTAAGACCGCATTGACTCAGTGCGGTATTCAGCCTCTCTGGTGTCAAGTCTGATTTTGGAAAAAAAAAAAAAAATCCAAAATCAGACAGAGTGTTGAGACCAGAGAGGCTAAGACCGCATTGACTCAGTGCGGTATTCAGCCTCTCTGGTGTCAAGTCTGATTTTGGAAAAAAAAAAAAAAAAAAAATCCAAAATCAGACAGTGTTGAGACCAGAGAGGCTAAGACCGCATTGACTCAGTGCGGTATTCAGCCTCTCTGGTGTCAAGTCTGATTTTGGAAAAAAAAAAAAAATCCAAAATCAGACAGAGTGTTGACACCAGAGAGGCTAAGACCGCATTGACTCAGTGCGGTATTCAGCCTCTCTGGTGTCAAGTCTGATTTTGGAAAAAAAAAAAAAAAATCCAAAATCAGACAGAGTGTTGAGACCAGAGAGGCTAAGACCGCATTGACTCAGTGCGGTATTCAGCCTCTCTGGTGTCAAGTCTGATTTTGAAAAAAAAAAAAAAAAAATCCAAAATCAGACAGAGTGTTGACACCAGAGAGGCTAAGACCGCATTGACTCAGTGCGGTATTCAGCCTCTCTGGTGTCAAGTCTGATTTTGGAAAAAAAAAAAAAAAAATCCAAAATCAGGCAGAGTGTTGAGACCAGAGAGGCTAAGACCGCATTGACTCAGTGCGGTATTCAGCCTCTCTGGTGTCAAGTCTGATTTTGGAAAAAAAAAAAAAAAAATCCAAAATCAGACAGAGAGTTGAGACCAGAGAGGCTAAGACCGCATTGACTCAGTGCGGTATTCAGCCTCTCTGGTGTCAAGTCTGATTTGGAAAAAAAAAAAAAAATCCAAAATCAGACAGTGTTGAGACCAGAGAGGCTAAGACCGCATTGACTCAGTGCGGTATTCAGCCTCTCTGGTGTCAAGTCTGATTTGGAAAAAAAAAAAAAAAAATCCAAAATCAGACAGAGTGTTGAGACCAGAGAGGCTAAGACCGCATTGACTCAGTGCGGTATTCAGCCTCTCTGGTGTCAAGTCTGATTTTGGAAAAAAAAAAAAAAAATCCAAAATCAGACAGAGTGTTGACACCAGAGAGGCTAAGACCGCATTGACTCAGTGCGGTATTCAGCCTCTCTGGTGTCAAGTCTGATTTTGGAAAAAAAAAAAAAAATCCAAAATCAGACAGAGTGTTGAGACCAGAGAGGCTAAGACCGCATTGACTCAGTGCGGTATTCAGCCTCTCTGGTGTCAAGTCTGATTTTGGAAAAAAAAAAAAAAAAAATCCAAAATCAGACAGAGTGTTGAGACCAGAGAGGCTAAGACCGCATTGACTCAGTGCGGTATTCAGCCTCTCTGGTGTCAAGTCTGATTTTGAAAAAAAAAAAAAAAAATCCAAAATCAGACAGAGTGTGAATACCGCACTGAGTCAATGCGGTCTTAGCCTCTCTGGTGTCAAGTCTGATTTTGGAAAAAAAAAAAAAAAAATCCAAAATCAGACAGAGTGTTGAGACCAGAGAGGCTAAGACCGCATTGACTCAGTGCGGTATTCAGCCTCTCTGGTGTCAAGTCTGATTTTGGAAAAAAAAAAAAAAAAAATCCAAAATCAGACAGAGTGTTGACACCAGAGAGGCTAAGACCGCATTGACTCAGTGCAGTATTCAGCCTCTCTGGTGTCAAGTCTGATTTTGGAAAAAAAAAAAAAAAAAATCCAAAATCAGACAGAGTGTTGACACCAGAGAGGCTAAGACCGCATTGACTCAGTGCGGTATTCAGCCTCTCTGGTGTCAAGTCTGATTTTGGAAAAAAAAAAAAAAAATCCAAAATCAGACAGAGTGTTGAGACCAGAGAGGCTAAGACCGCATTGACTCAGTGCGGTATTCAGCCTCTCGGGTGTCAAGTCTGATTTTGGAAAAAAAAAAAAAATCCAAAATCAGACAGAGTGTTGAGACCAGAGAGGCTAAGACCGCATTGACTCAGTGCGGTATTCAGCCTCTCTGGTGTCAAGTCTGATTTTGGAAAAAAAAAAAAAAAAATCCAAAATCAGACAGAGTGTTGACACCAGAGAGGCTAAGACCGCATTGACTCAGTGCGGTATTCAGCCTCTCTGGTGTCAAGTCTGATTTTGGAAAAAAAAAAAAAAATCCAAAATCAGACAGAGTGTTGACACCAGAGAGGCTAAGACCGCATTGACTCAGTGCGGTATTCAGCCTCTCTGGTGTCAAGTCTGATTTTGGAAAAAAAAAAAAAAAATCAAAAATCAGACAGAGTGTTGACACCAGAGAGGCTAAGACCGCATTGACTCAGTGCGGTATTCAGCCTCTCTGGTGTCAAGTCTGATTTTGGAAAAAAAAAAAAAAAATCCAAAATCAGACAGAGTGTTGAGACCAGAGAGGCTAAGACCGCATTGACTCAGTGCGGTATTCAGCCTCTCTGGTGTCAAGTCTGATTTTGGAAAAAAAAAAAAAAAAAAATCCAAAATCAGACAGTGTTGAGACCAGAGAGGCTAAGACCGCATTGACTCAGTGCGGTATTCAGCCTCTCTGGTGTCAAGTCTGATTTTGGAAAAAAAAAAAAAAAATCCAAAATCAGGCAGAGTGTTGAGACCAGAGAGGCTAAGACCGCATTGACTCAGTGCGGTATTCAGCCTCTCTGGTGTCAAGTCTGATTTTGGAAAAAAAAAAAAAAAAAATCCAAAATCAGACAGAGTGTTGAGACCAGAGAGGCTAAGACCGCATTGACTCAGTGCGGTATTCAGCCTCTCTGGTGTCAAGTCTGATTTTGGAAAAAAAAAAAAAAAAATCCAAAATCAGACAGTGTTGAGACCAGAGAGGCTAAGACCGCATTGACTCAGTGCGGTATTCAGCCTCTCTGGTGTCAAGTCTGATTTTTGAAAAAAAAAAAAAAAAAATCCAAAATCAGACAGAGTGTTGAGACCAGAGAGGCTAAGACCGCATTGACTCAGTGCGGTATTCAGCCTCTCTGGTGTCAAGTCTGATTTTGGAAAAAAAAAAAAAAAAATCCAAAATCAGACAGAGTGTTGACACCAGAGAGGCTAAGACCGCATTGACTCAGTGCGGTATTCAGCCTCTCTGGTGTCAAGTCTGATTTTGGAAAAAAAAAAAAAATCCAAAATCAGACAGAGTGTTGAGACCAGAGAGGCTAAGACCGCATTGACTCAGTGCGGTATTCAGCCTCTCTGGTGTCAAGTCTGATTTTGGAAAAAAAAAAAAAAAAATCCAAAATCAGACAGAGTGTTGAGACCAGAGAGGCTAAGACCGCATTGACTCAGTGCGGTATTCAGCCTCTCTGGTGTCAAGTCTGATTTTGAAAAAAAAAAAAAAAAAATCCAAAATCAGACAGAGTGTGAATACCGCACTGAGTCAATGCGGTCTTAGCCTCTCTGGTGTCAAGTCTGATTTTGGAAAAAAAAAAAAAAAAATCCAAAATCAGACAGAGTGTTGAGACCAGAGAGGCTAAGACCGCATTGACTCAGTGCGGTATTCAGCCTCTCTGGTGTCAAGTCTGATTTTGGAAAAAAAAAAAAAAAAAATCCAAAATCAGACAGAGTGTTGAGACCAGAGAGGCTAAGACCGCATTGACTCAGTGCGGTATTCAGCCTCTCTAGTGTCAAGTCTGATTTTGGAAAAAAAAAAAAAAAAAAAATCCAAAATCAGACAGAGTGTTGACACCAGAGAGGCTAAGACCGCATTGACTCAGTGCGGTATTCAGCCTCTCTGGTGTCAAGTCTGATTTTGGAAAAAAAAAAAAAAAAATCCAAAATCAGACAGAGTGTTGAGACCAGAGAGGCTAAGACCGCATTGACTCAGTGCGGTATTCAGCCTCTCTGGTGTCAAGTCTGATTTTGGAAAAAAAAAAAAAATCCAAAATCAGACAGAGTGTTGAGACCAGAGAGGCTAAGACCGCATTGACTCAGTGCGGTATTCAGCCTCTCTGGTGTCAAGTCTGATTTTGGAAAAAAAAAAAAAAAAAATCCAAAATCAGACAGTGTTGAGACCAGAGAGGCTAAGACCGCATTGACTCAGTGCGGTATTCAGCCTCTCTGGTGTCAAGTCTGATTTTGGAAAAAAAAAAAAAAAAATCCAAAATCAGACAGAGTGTTGAGACCAGAGAGGCTAAGACCGCATTGACTCAGTGCGGTATTCAGCCTCTCTGGTGTCAAGTCTGATTTTGGAAAAAAAAAAAAAAAATCCAAAATCAGACAGAGTGTTGACACCAGAGAGGCTAAGACCGCATTGACTCAGTGCGGTATTCAGCCTCTCTGGTGTCAAGTCTGATTTTTGAAAAAAAAAAAAAAAATCCAAAATCAGACAGAGTGTTGACACCAGAGAGGCTAAGACCGCATTGACTCAGTGCGGTATTCAGCCTCTCTGGTGTCAAGTCTGATTTTGGAAAAAAAAAAAAAAAATCCAAAATCAGACAGAGTGTTGAGACCAGAGAGGCTAAGACCGCATTGACTCAGTGCAGTATTCAGCCTCTCTGGTGTCAAGTCTGATTTTTGAAAAAAAAAAAAAAAATCCAAAATCAGACAGAGTGTTGACACCAGAGAGGCTAAGACCGCATTGACTCAGTGCGGTATTCAGCCTCTCTGGTGTCAAGTCTGATTTTGGAAAAAAAAAAAAAAAATCCAAAATCAGACAGAGTGTTGAGACCAGAGAGGCTAAGACCGCATTGACTCAGTGCGGTATTCAGCCTCTCTGGTGTCAAGTCTGATTTTGGAAAAAAAAAAAAAAAAATCCAAAATCAGACAGAGTGTTGAGACCAGAGAGGCTAAGACCGCATTGACTCAGTGCGGTATTCAGCCTCTCTGGTGTCAAGTCTGATTTTGGAAAAAAAAAAAAAAAATCCAAAATCAGACAGAGTGTTGACACCAGAGAGGCTAAGACCGCATTGACTCAGTGCGGTATTCAGCCTCTCTGGTGTCAAGTCTGATTTTGGAAAAAAAAAAAAAAATCCAAAATCAGACAGAGTGTTGACACCAGAGAGGCTAAGACCGCATTGACTCAGTGCGGTATTCAGCCTCTCTGGTGTCAAGTCTGATTTTGGAAAAAAAAAAAAAAAAATCAAAAATCAGACAGAGTGTTGACACCAGAGAGGCTAAGACCGCATTGACTCAGTGCGGTATTCAGCCTCTCTGGTGTCAAGTCTGATTTTGGAAAAAAAAAAAAAAAATCCAAAATCAGACAGAGTGTTGAGACCAGAGAGGCTAAGACCGCATTGACTCAGTGCGGTATTCAGCCTCTCTGGTGTCAAGTCTGATTTTGGAAAAAAAAAAAAAAAAAATCCAAAATCAGACAGTGTTGAGACCAGAGAGGCTAAGACCGCATTGACTCAGTGCGGTATTCAGCCTCTCTGGTGTCAAGTCTGATTTTGGAAAAAAAAAAAAAAATCCAAAATCAGACAGAGTGTTGACACCAGAGAGGCTAAGACCGCATTGACTCAGTGCGGTATTCAGCCTCTCTGGTGTCAAGTCTGATTTTGGAAAAAAAAAAAAAAAAATCCAAAATCAGACAGAGTGTTGAGACCAGAGAGGCTAAGACCGCATTGACTCAGTGCGGTATTCAGCCTCTCTGGTGTCAAGTCTGATTTTGAAAAAAAAAAAAAAAAATCCAAAATCAGACAGAGTGTTGACACCAGAGAGGCTAAGACCGCATTGACTCAGTGCGGTATTCAGCCTCTCTGGTGTCAAGTCTGATTTTGGAAAAAAAAAAAAAAAATCCAAAATCAGACAGAGTGTTGAGACCAGAGAGGCTAAGACCGCATTGACTCAGTGCGGTATTCAGCCTCTCTGGTGTCAAGTCTGATTTTGGAAAAAAAAAAAAAAAAATCCAAAATCAGACAGAGTGTTGAGACCAGAGAGGCTAAGACCGCATTGACTCAGTGCGGTATTCAGCCTCTCTGGTGTCAAGTCTGATTTTGGAAAAAAAAAAAAAAAATCCAAAATCAGACAGAGTGTTGAGACCAGAGAGGCTAAGACCGCATTGACTCAGTGCGGTATTCAGCCTCTCTGGTGTCAAGTCTGATTTTGGAAAAAAAAAAAAAAAATCCAAAATCAGACAGAGTGTTGAGACCAGAGAGGCTAAGACCGCATTGACTCAGTGCGGTATTCAGCCTCTCTGGTGTCAAGTCTGATTTTGGAAAAAAAAAAAAAAAAATCCAAAATCAGACAGAGTGTTGACACCAGAGAGGCTAAGACCGCATTGACTCAGTGCGGTATTCAGCCTCTCTGGTGTCAAGTCTGATTTTGGAAAAAAAAAAAAAAATCCAAAATCAGACAGAGTGTTGAGACCAGAGAGGCTAAGACCGCATTGACTCAGTGCGGTATTCAGCCTCTCTGTGTCAAGTCTGATT
>NW_028151508.1:0-55822 GCF_964638095.1 Poromitra crassiceps | reverse complement strand
CAGCCTCTCTGGTGTCAAGTCTGATTTTGGAAAAAAAAAAAAAAAAAATCCAAAATCAGACAGTTGTTGACACCAGAGAGGCTAAGACCGCATTGACTCAGTGCGGTATTCAGCCTCTCTGGTGTCAAGTCTGATTTTGGAAAAAAAAAAAAAAAAAAATCCAAAATAAGACAGAGTGTTGACACCAGAGAGGCTAAGACCGCATTGACTCAGTGCGGTATTCAGCCTCTCTGGTGTCAAGTCTGATTTTGGAAAAAAAAAAAAAAAAAAAAATCCAAAATAAGACAGAGTGTTGACACCAGAGAGGCTAAGTCTGCATTGACTCAGTGCGGTATTCAGCCTCTCTGGTGTCAAGTCTGATTTTGGAAAAAAAAAAAAAAAAAAATCCCAAAATAAGACAGAGTGTTGACACCAGAGAGGCTAAGACCGCATTGACTCAGTGCGGTATTCAGCCTCTCTGGTGTCAAGTCTGATTTTGGAAAAAAAAAAAAAAAAAATCCAAAATCAGACAGAGTGTTGAGACCAGAGAGGCTAAGACCGCATTGACTCAGTGCGGTATTCAGCCTCTCTGGTGTCAAGTCTGATTTTGGAAAAAAAAAAAAAAAAAATCCAAAATCAGACAGAGTGTTGACACCAGAGAGGCTAAGACCGCATTGACTCAGTGCGGTATTCAGCCTCTCTGGTGTCAAGTCTGATTTTGGAAAAAAAAAAAAAAAATCCAAAATCAGACAGAGTGTTGAGACCAGAGAGGCTAAGACCGCATTGACTCAGTGCGGTATTCAGCCTCTCTGGTGTCAAGTCTGATTTTGGAAAAAAAAAAAAAAAAAAAATCCAAAATCAGACAGAGTGTTGACACCAGAGAGGCTAAGACCGCATTGACTCAGTGCGGTATTCAGCCTCTCTGGTGTCAAGTCTGATTTTGGAAGAAAAAAAAAAAAATCCAAAAATCAGACAGAGTGTTGAGACCAGAGAGGCTAAGACCGCATTGACTCAGTGCGGTATTCAGCCTCTCTGGTGTCAAGTCTGATTTTGGAAAAAAAAAAAAAAAAAATCCAAAATCAGACAGAGTGTTGAGACCAGAGAGGCTAAGACCGCATTGACTCAGTGCGGTATTCAGGCCTCTCTGGTGTCAAGTCTGATTTTGGAAAAAAAAAAAAAAAAAAATCCAAAATCAGACAGAGTGTTGAGCACCAGAGAGGCTAAGACCGCATTGACTCAGTGCAGGTATTCAGCCTCTCTGGTGTCAAGTCTGATTTTGGAAAAAAAAAAAAAAAAATCCAAAATCAGACAGAGTGTTGACACCAGAGAGGCTAAGACCGCATTTGGACTCAGTGCGGTATTCAGCCCTCTCTGGTGTCAAGTCTGATTTTGGAAAAAAAAAAAAAAAAATCCAAAAATCAGGACAGAGTGTTGACACCAGAGAGGCTAAGACCGCATTGACTCAGTGCAGTATTCAGCCTCTCTGGTGTCAAGTCTGATTTTGGAAAAAAAAAAAAAAAAAATCCAAAATCAGACAGTGTTGACACCAGAGAGGCTAAGACCGCATTGACTCAGTGCGGTATTCAGCCTCTCTGGTGTCAAGTCTGATTTTGGAAAAAAAAAAAAAAAAAAATCCAAAATAAGACAGAGTGTTGACACCAGAGAGGCTAAGACCGCATTGACTCAGTGCGGTATTCAGCCTCTCTGGTGTCAAGTCTGATTTTGGAAAAAAAAAAAAAAAAAATCCAAAATAAGACAGAGTGTTGACACCAGAGAGGCTAAGACTGCATTGACTCAGTGCGGTATTCAGCCTCTCTGGTGTCAAGTCTGATTTTGGAAAAAAAAAAAAAAAAAATCCAAAATAAGACAGAGTGTTGACACCAGAGAGGCTAAGACCGCATTTGACTCAGTGCGGTATTCAGCCTCTCTGGTGTCAAGTCTGATTTTGGAAAAAAAAAAAAAAAATCCAAAATCAGACAGAGTGTTGAGACCAGAGAGGCTAAGACCGCATTGACTCAGTGCGGTATTCAGCCTCTCTGGTGTCAAGTCTGATTTTGGAAAAAAAAAAAAAAAAAAATCCAAAATCAGACAGAGTGTTGACACCAGAGAGGCTAAGACCGCATTGACTCAGTGCGGTATTCAGCCTCTCTGGTGTCAAGTCTGATTTTGGAAGAAAAAAAAAAAAAATCCAAAATCAGACAGAGTGTTGAGACCAGAGAGGCTAAGACCGCATTGACTCAGTGCGGTATTCAGCCTCTCTGGTGTCAAGTCTGATTTTGGAAAAAAAAAAAAAAAAAATCCAAAATCAGACAGAGTGTTGAGACCAGAGAGGCTAAGACCGCATTGACTCAGTGCGGTATTCAGCCTCTCTGGTGTCAAGTCTGATTTTGGAAAAAAAAAAAAAAAATCCAAAATAAGACAGAGTGTTGAGACCAGAGAGGCTAAGACCGCATTGACTCAGTGCGGTATTCAGCCTCTCTGGTGTCAAGTCTGATTTTGGAAGAAAAAAAAAAAAAAATCCAAAATCAGACAGAGTGGTTGAGACCAGAGAGGCTAAGACCGCATTGACTCAGTGCGGTATTCAGCCTCTCTGGTGTCAAGTCTGATTTTGGAAAAAAAAAAAAAAAAAAATCCAAAATCAGACAGAGTGTTGAGACCAGAGAGGCTAAGACCGCATTGACTCAGTGCGGTATTCAGCCTCTCTGGTGTCAAGTCTGATTTTGGAAAAAAAAAAAAAAAAAAAAAATCCAAAATCAGACAGAGTGTTGAGACCAGAGAGGCTAAGACCGCATTGACTCAGTGCGGTATTCAGCCTCTCTGGTGTCAAGTCTGATTTTGGAAAAAAAAAAAAAAAAATCCAAAATCAGACAGAGTGTTGACACCAGAGAGGCTAAGACCGCATTGACTCAGTGCGGTATTCAGCCTCTCTGGTGTCAAGTCTGATTTTGGAAAAAAAAAAAAGAAAAATCAAAAATCAGACAGAGTGTTGACACCAGAGAGGCTAAGACCGCATTGACTCAGTGCAGTATTCAGCCTCTCTGGTGTCAAGTCTGATTTTGGAAAAAAAAAAAAAAAAAAAATCCAAAATCAGACAGTGTTGACACCAGAGAGGCTAAGACGCTATTGACTCAGTGCGGTATTCAGCCTCTCTGGTGTCAAGTCTGATTTTGGAAAAAAAAAAAAAAAAAAATCCAAAATAAGACAGAGTGTTGAGACCAGAGAGGCTAAGACCGCATTGACTCAGTGCGGTATTCAGCCTCTCTGGTGTCAAGTCTGATTTTGGAAAAAAAAAAAAAAAAAATCCAAAAATCAGACAGAGTGTTGACACCAGAGAGGCTAAGACCGCATTGACTCAGTGCGGTATTCAGCCTCTCTGGTGTCAAGTCTGATTTTGGAAAAAAAAAAAAAAAAATCCAAAATCAGACAGAGTGTTGAGACCAGAGAGGCTAAGACCGCATTGACTCAGTGCGGTATTCAGCCTCTCTGGTGTCAAGTCTGATTTTGGGAAAAAAAAAAAAAAAAATCCAAAATAAGACAGAGTGTTGACACCAGAGAGGCTAAGACCGCATTGACTCAGTGCGGTATTCAGCCTCTCTGGTGTCAAGTCTGATTTTGGAAAAAAAAAAAAAAAATCCAAAATAAGACAGAGTGTTGAGACCAGAGAGGCTAAGACCGCATTGACTCAGTGCGGTATTCAGCCTCTCTGGTGTCAAGTCTGATTTTGGAAAAAAAAAAAAAAAATCCAAAATCAGACAGAGTGTTGAGACCAGAGAGGCTAAGACCGCATTGACTCAGTGCGGTATTCAGCCTCTCTGGTGTCAAGTCTGATTTTGGAAAAAAAAAAAAAAAAATCCAAAATAAGACAGAGTGTTGAGACCAGAGAGGCTAAGACCGCATTGACTCAGTGCGGTATTCAGCCTCTCTGGTGTCAAGTCTGATTTTGGAAGGGAAAAAAAAATCCAAAATCAGACAGGGTGTTGACACCAGAGAGGCTAAGACCGCATTGACTCAGTGCGGTATTCAGCCTCTCTGGTGTCAAGTCTGATTTTGGAAAAAAAAAAAAAAAAATCAAAAATAAGACAGAGTGTTGACACCAGAGAGGCTAAGACCGCATTGACTCAGTGCGGTATTCAGCCTCTCTGGTGTCAAGTCTGATTTTGGAAAAAAAAAAAAAAAAATCCAAAATAAGACAGAGTGTTGACACCAGAGAGGCTAAGACCGCATTGACTCAGTGCGGTATTCAGCCTCTCTGGTGTCAAGTCTGATTTTGGAAAAAAAAAAAAAATCCAAAATCAGACAGAGTGTTGAGACCAGAGAGGCTAAGACCGCATTGACTCAGTGCGGTATTCAGCCTCTCTGGTGTCAAGTCTGATTTTGGAAAAAAAAAAAAAAAAATCCAAAATCAGACAGAGTGTTGACACCAGAGAGGCTAAGACCGCATTGACTCAGTGCGGTATTCAGCCTCTCTGGTGTCAAGTCTGATTTTGGAAGAAAAAAAAAAAATCCAAAATCAGACAGAGTGTTGAGACCAGAGAGGCTAAGACCGCATTGACTCAGTGCGGTATTCAGCCTCTCTGGTGTCAAGTCTGATTTTGGAAAAAAAAAAAAAAAATCCAAAATCAGACAGAGTGTTGAGACCAGAGAGGCTAAGACCGCATTGACTCAGTGCGGTATTCAGCCTCTCTGGTGTCAAGTCTGATTTTGGAAAAAAAAAAAAAAAAAAAATCCAAAATCAGACAGAGTGTTGAGACCAGAGAGGCTAAGACCGCATTGACTCAGTGCGGTATTCAGCCTCTCTGGTGTCAAGTCTGATTTTGGAAAAAAAAAAAAAATCCAAAATCAGACAGAGTGTTGACACCAGAGAGGCTAAGACCGCATTGACTCAGTGCGGTATTCAGCCTCTCTGGTGTCAAGTCTGATTTTGGAAAAAAAAAAAAAAATCCAAAATCAGACAGAGTGTTGACACCAGAGAGGCTAAGACCGCATTGACTCAGTGCAGTATTCAGCCTCTCTGGTGTCAAGTCTGATTTTGGAAAAAAAAAAAAAAAAATCCAAAATCAGACAGTGTTGACACCAGAGAGGCTAAGACCGCATTGACTCAGTGCGGTATTCAGCCTCTCTGGTGTCAAGTCTGATTTTGGAAAAAAAAAAAAAAAAATCCAAAATAAGACAGAGTGTTGACACCAGAGAGGCTAAGACCGCATTGACTCAGTGCGGTATTCAGCCTCTCTGGTGTCAAGTCTGATTTTGGAAAAAAAAAAAAAAAAATCCAAAATAAGACAGAGTGTTGACACCAGAGAGGCTAAGTCTGCATTGACTCAGTGCGGTATTCAGCCTCTCTGGTGTCAAGTCTGATTTTGGAAAAAAAAAAAAAAAAATCCAAAATAAGACAGAGTGTTGACACCAGAGAGGCTAAGACCGCATTGACTCAGTGCGGTATTCAGCCTCTCTGGTGTCAAGTCTGATTTTGGAAAAAAAAAAAAAATCCAAAATCAGACAGAGTGTTGAGACCAGAGAGGCTAAGACCGCATTGACTCAGTGCGGTATTCAGCCTCTCTGGTGTCAAGTCTGATTTTGGAAAAAAAAAAAAAAAAATCCAAAATCAGACAGAGTGTTGACACCAGAGAGGCTAAGACCGCATTGACTCAGTGCGGTATTCAGCCTCTCTGGTGTCAAGTCTGATTTTGGAAGAAAAAAAAAAAAATCCAAAATCAGACAGAGTGTTGAGACCAGAGAGGCTAAGACCGCATTGACTCAGTGCGGTATTCAGCCTCTCTGGTGTCAAGTCTGATTTTGGAAAAAAAAAAAAAAAAATCCAAAATCAGACAGAGTGTTGAGACCAGAGAGGCTAAGACCGCATTGACTCAGTGCGGTATTCAGCCTCTCTGGTGTCAAGTCTGATTTTGGAAAAAAAAAAAAAAAATCCAAAATAAGACAGAGTGTTGAGACCAGAGAGGCTAAGACCGCATTGACTCAGTGCGGTATTCAGCCTCTCTGGTGTCAAGTCTGATTTTGGAAGAAAAAAAAAAATCCAAAATCAGACAGGGTGTTGACACCAGAGAGGCTAAGACCGCATTGACTCAGTGCGGTATTCAGCCTCTCTGGTGTCAAGTCTGATTTTGGAAAAAAAAAAAAAAAATCCAAAATCAGACAGAGTGTTGACACCAGAGAGGCTAAGACCGCATTGACTCAGTGCGGTATTCAGCCTCTCTGGTGTCAAGTCTGATTTTGGAAAAAAAAAAAAAATCCAAAATCAGACAGAGTGTTGAGACCAGAGAGGCTAAGACCGCATTGACTCAGTGCGGTATTCAGCCTCTCTGGTGTCAAGTCTGATTTTGGAAAAAAAAAAAAAAAATCCAAAATCAGACAGAGTGTTGAGACCAGAGAGGCTAAGACCGCATTGACTCAGTGCGGTATTCAGCCTCTCTGGTGTCAAGTCTGATTTTGGAAAAAAAAAAAAAAATCCAAAATCAGACAGAGTGTTGAGACCAGAGAGGCTAAGACCGCATTGACTCAGTGCGGTATTCAGCCTCTCTGGTGTCAAGTCTGATTTTGGAAAAAAAAAAAAAAAATCCAAAATCAGACAGAGTGTTGAGACCAGAGAGGCTAAGACCGCATTGACTCAGTGCGGTATTCAGCCTCTCTGGTGTCAAGTCTGATTTTGGAAAAAAAAAAAAAAAAATCAAAAATCAGACAGAGTGTTGAGACCAGAGAGGCTAAGACCGCATTGACTCAGTGCGGTATTCAGCCTCTCTGGTGTCAAGTCTGATTTTGGAAAAAAAAAAAAAAAATCAAAAATCAGACAGAGTGTTGACACCAGAGAGGCTAAGACCGCATTGACTCAGTGCGGTATTCAGCCTCTCTGGTGTCAAGTCTGATTTTGGGAAAAAAAAAAAAAAATCCAAAATCAGACAGAGTGTTGAGACCAGAGAGGCTAAGACCGCATTGACTCAGTGCGGTATTCAGCCTCTCTGGTGTCAAGTCTGATTTTGGAAAAAAAAAAAAAAAAATCTAAAATAAGACAGAGTGTTGACACCAGAGAGGCTAAGACCGCATTGACTCAGTGCGGTATTCAGCCTCTCTGGTGTCAAGTCTGATTTTGGAAAAAAAAAAAAAAAATCCAAAATAAGACAGAGTGTTGAGACCAGAGAGGCTAAGACCGCATTGACTCAGTGCGGTATTCAGCCTCTCTGGTGTCAAGTCTGATTTTGGAAAAAAAAAAAAAAAATCCAAAATCAGACAGAGTGTTGAGACCAGAGAGGCTAAGACCGCATTGACTCAGTGCGGTATTCAGCCTCTCTGGTGTCAAGTCTGATTTTGGAAAAAAAAAAAAAAAATCCAAAATAAGACAGAGTGTTGAGACCAGAGAGGCTAAGACCGCATTGACTCAGTGCGGTATTCAGCCTCTCTGGTGTCAAGTCTGATTTTGGAAGAAAAAAAAAAATCCAAAATCAGACAGGGTGTTGACAACAGAGAGGCTAAGACCGCATTGACTCAGTGCGGTATTCAGCCTCTCTGGTGTCAAGTCTGATTTTGGAAAAAAAAAAAAAAAATCCAAAATCAGACAGAGTGTTGACACCAGAGAGGCTAAGACCGCATTGACTCAGTGCGGTATTCAGCCTCTCTGGTGTCAAGTCTGATTTTGGAAAAAAAAAAAAAATCCAAAATCAGACAGAGTGTTGAGACCAGAGAGGCTAAGACCGCATTGACTCAGTGCGGTATTCAGCCTCTCTGGTGTCAAGTCTGATTTTGGAAAAAAAAAAAAAAAATCCAAAATCAGACAGAGTGTTGAGACCAGAGAGGCTAAGACCGCATTGACTCAGTGCGGTATTCAGCCTCTCTGGTGTCAAGTCTGATTTTGGAAAAAAAAAAAAAAATCCAAAATCAGACAGAGTGTTGACACCAGAGAGGCTAAGACCGCATTGACTCAGTGCGGTATTCAGCCTCTCTGGTGTCAAGTCTGATTTTGGAAAAAAAAAAAAAAAATCCAAAATAAGACAGAGTGTTGAGACCAGAGAGGCTAAGACCGCATTGACTCAGTGCGGTATTCAGCCTCTCTGGTGTCAAGTCTGATTTTGGAAAAAAAAAAAAAAAATCAAAAATCAGACAGAGTGTTGACACCAGAGAGGCTAAGACCGCATTGACTCAGTGCGGTATTCAGCCTCTCTGGTGTCAAGTCTGATTTTTGAAAAAAAAAAAAAAAAATCCAAAATCAGACAGAGTGTTGAGACCAGAGAGGCTAAGACCGCATTGACTCAGTGCGGTATTCAGCCTCTCTGGTGTCAAGTCTGATTTTGGAAAAAAAAAAAAAAAAATCCAAAATAAGACAGAGTGTTGACACCAGAGAGGCTAAGACCGCATTGACTCAGTGCGGTATTCAGCCTCTCTGGTGTCAAGTCTGATTTTGGAAAAAAAAAAAAAAAAATCCAAAATAAGACAGAGTGTTGAGACCAGAGAGGCTAAGACCGCATTGACTCAGTGCGGTATTCAGCCTCTCTGGTGTCAAGTCTGATTTTGGAAAAAAAAAAAAAAAATCCAAAATCAGACAGAGTGTTGAGACCAGAGAGGCTAAGACCGCATTGACTCAGTGCGGTATTCAGCCTCTCTGGTGTCAAGTCTGATTTTGGAAAAAAAAAAAAAAAAATCCAAAATAAGACAGAGTGTTGAGACCAGAGAGGCTAAGACCGCATTGACTCAGTGCGGTATTCAGCCTCTCTGGTGTCAAGTCTGATTTTGGAAGGGAAAAAAAAATCCAAAATCAGACAGGGTGTTGACACCAGAGAGGCTAAGACCGCATTGACTCAGTGCGGTATTCAGCCTCTCTGGTGTCAAGTCTGATTTTGGAAAAAAAAAAAAAAAAATCCAAAATAAGACAGAGTGTTGACACCAGAGAGGCTAAGACCGCATTGACTCAGTGCGGTATTCAGCCTCTCTGGTGTCAAGTCTGATTTTGGAAAAAAAAAAAAAAAAATCCAAAATAAGACAGAGTGTTGACACCAGAGAGGCTAAGACCGCATTGACTCAGTGCGGTATTCAGCCTCTCTGGTGTCAAGTCTGATTTTGGAAAAAAAAAAAAAAATCCAAAATCAGACAGAGTGTTGAGACCAGAGAGGCTAAGACCGCATTGACTCAGTGCGGTATTCAGCCTCTCTGGTGTCAAGTCTGATTTTGGAAAAAAAAAAAAAAAAATCCAAAATCAGACAGAGTGTTGACACCAGAGAGGCTAAGACCGCATTGACTCAGTGCGGTATTCAGCCTCTCTGGTGTCAAGTCTGATTTTGGAAGAAAAAAAAAAAAATCCAAAATCAGACAGAGTGTTGAGACCAGAGAGGCTAAGACCGCATTGACTCAGTGCGGTATTCAGCCTCTCTGGTGTCAAGTCTGATTTTGGAAAAAAAAAAAAAAAATCCAAAATCAGACAGAGTGTTGAGACCAGAGAGGCTAAGACCGCATTGACTCAGTGCGGTATTCAGCCTCTCTGGTGTCAAGTCTGATTTTGGAAAAAAAAAAAAAAAAAAATCCAAAATCAGACAGAGTGTTGAGACCAGAGAGGCTAAGACCGCATTGACTCAGTGCGGTATTCAGCCTCTCTGGTGTCAAGTCTGATTTTGGAAAAAAAAAAAAAAATCCAAAATCAGACAGAGTGTTGACACCAGAGAGGCTAAGACCGCATTGACTCAGTGCGGTATTCAGCCTCTCTGGTGTCAAGTCTGATTTTGGAAAAAAAAAAAAAAAATCCAAAATCAGACAGAGTGTTGACACCAGAGAGGCTAAGACCGCATTGACTCAGTGCAGTATTCAGCCTCTCTGGTGTCAAGTCTGATTTTGGAAAAAAAAAAAAAAAAAATCCAAAATCAGACAGTGTTGACACCAGAGAGGCTAAGACCGCATTGACTCAGTGCGGTATTCAGCCTCTCTGGTGTCAAGTCTGATTTTGGAAAAAAAAAAAAAAAAATCCAAAATAAGACAGAGTGTTGACACCAGAGAGGCTAAGACCGCATTGACTCAGTGCGGTATTCAGCCTCTCTGGTGTCAAGTCTGATTTTGGAAAAAAAAAAAAAAAATCCAAAATAAGACAGAGTGTTGACACCAGAGAGGCTAAGTCTGCATTGACTCAGTGCGGTATTCAGCCTCTCTGGTGTCAAGTCTGATTTTGGAAAAAAAAAAAAAAAAATCCAAAATAAGACAGAGTGTTGACACCAGAGAGGCTAAGACCGCATTGACTCAGTGCGGTATTCAGCCTCTCTGGTGTCAAGTCTGATTTTGGAAAAAAAAAAAAAATCCAAAATCAGACAGAGTGTTGAGACCAGAGAGGCTAAGACCGCATTGACTCAGTGCGGTATTCAGCCTCTCTGGTGTCAAGTCTGATTTTGGAAAAAAAAAAAAAAAAATCCAAAATCAGACAGAGTGTTGACACCAGAGAGGCTAAGACCGCATTGACTCAGTGCGGTATTCAGCCTCTCTGGTGTCAAGTCTGATTTTGGAAGAAAAAAAAAAAAATCCAAAATCAGACAGAGTGTTGAGACCAGAGAGGCTAAGACCGCATTGACTCAGTGCGGTATTCAGCCTCTCTGGTGTCAAGTCTGATTTTGGAAAAAAAAAAAAAAAAATCCAAAATCAGACAGAGTGTTGAGACCAGAGAGGCTAAGACCGCATTGACTCAGTGCGGTATTCAGCCTCTCTGGTGTCAAGTCTGATTTTGGAAAAAAAAAAAAAAAATCCAAAATAAGACAGAGTGTTGAGACCAGAGAGGCTAAGACCGCATTGACTCAGTGCGGTATTCAGCCTCTCTGGTGTCAAGTCTGATTTTGGAAGAAAAAAAAAAATCCAAAATCAGACAGGAGTGTTGACACCAGAGAGGCTAAGACCGCATTGACTCAGTGCGGTATTCAGCCTCTCTGGTGTCAAGTCTGATTTTGGAAAAAAAAAAAAAAAATCCAAAATCAGACAGAGTGTTGACACCAGAGAGGCTAAGACCGCATTGACTCAGTGCGGTATTCAGCCTCTCTGGTGTCAAGTCTGATTTTGGAAAAAAAAAAAAAATCCAAAATCAGACAGAGTGTTGAGACCAGAGAGGCTAAGACCGCATTGACTCAGTGCGGTATTCAGCCTCTCTGGTGTCAAGTCTGATTTTGGAAAAAAAAAAAAAAAATCCAAAATCAGACAGAGTGTTGAGACCAGAGAGGCTAAGACCGCATTGACTCAGTGCGGTATTCAGCCTCTCTGGTGTCAAGTCTGATTTTGGAAAAAAAAAAAAAAATCCAAAATCAGACAGAGTGTTGAGACCAGAGAGGCTAAGACCGCATTGACTCAGTGCGGTATTCAGCCTCTCTGGTGTCAAGTCTGATTTTGGAAAAAAAAAAAAAAAATCCAAAATCAGACAGAGTGTTGAGACCAGAGAGGCTAAGACCGCATTGACTCAGTGCGGTATTCAGCCTCTCTGGTGTCAAGTCTGATTTTGGAAAAAAAAAAAAAAAATCAAAAATCAGACAGAGTGTTGAGACCAGAGAGGCTAAGACCGCATTGACTCAGTGCGGTATTCAGCCTCTCTGGTGTCAAGTCTGATTTTGGAAAAAAAAAAAAAAAATCAAAAATCAGACAGAGTGTTGACACCAGAGAGGCTAAGACCGCATTGACTCAGTGCGGTATTCAGCCTCTCTGGTGTCAAGTCTGATTTTGGAAAAAAAAAAAAAAAATCCAAAATCAGACAGAGTGTTGAGACCAGAGAGGCTAAGACCGCATTGACTCAGTGCGGTATTCAGCCTCTCTGGTGTCAAGTCTGATTTTGGAAAAAAAAAAAAAATCCAAAATCAGACAGGGTGTTGACACCAGAGAGGCTAAGACCGCATTGACTCAGTGCGGTATTCAGCCTCTCTGGTGTCAAGTCTGATTTTGGAAAAAAAAAAAAAAAATCCAAAATCAGACAGAGTGTTGACGACCAGAGAGGCTAAGACCGCATTGACTCAGTGCGGTATTCAGCCTCTCTGGTGTCAAGTCTGATTTTGGAAAAAAAAAAAAAATCCAAAATCAGACAGAGTGTTGAGACCAGAGAGGCTAAGACCGCATTGACTCAGTGCGGTATTCAGCCTCTCTGGTGTCAAGTCTGATTTTGGAAAAAAAAAAAAAAAATCCAAAATCAGACAGAGTGTTGAGACCAGAGAGGCTAAGACCGCATTGACTCAGTGCGGTATTCAGCCTCTCTGGTGTCAAGTCTGATTTTGGAAAAAAAAAAAAAAATCCAAAATCAGACAGAGTGTTGAGACCAGAGAGGCTAAGACCGCATTGACTCAGTGCGGTATTCAGCCTCTCTGGTGTCAAGTCTGATTTTGGAAAAAAAAAAAAAAAATCCAAAATCAGACAGAGTGTTGAGACCAGAGAGGCTAAGACCGCATTGACTCAGTGCGGTATTCAGCCTCTCTGGTGTCAAGTCTGATTTTGGAAAAAAAAAAAAAAATCAAAATCAGACAGAGTGTTGAGACCAGAGAGGCTAAGACCGCATTGACTCAGTGCGGTATTCAGCCTCTCTGGTGTCAAGTCTGATTTTGGAAAAAAAAAAAAAAAATCAAAAATCAGACAGAGTGTTGACACCAGAGAGGCTAAGACCGCATTGACTCAGTGCGGTATTCAGCCTCTCTGGTGTCAAGTCTGATTTTGGAAAAAAAAAAAAAAAATCCAAAATCAGACAGAGTGTTGAGACCAGAGAGGCTAAGACCGCATTGACTCAGTGCGGTATTCAGCCTCTCTGGTGTCAAGTCTGATTTTGGAAAAAAAAAAAAAAAAATCTAAAATAAGACAGAGTGTTGACACCAGAGAGGCTAAGACCGCATTGACTCAGTGCGGTATTCAGCCTCTCTGGTGTCAAGTCTGATTTTGGAAAAAAAAAAAAAAAATCCAAAATAAGACAGAGTGTTGAGACCAGAGAGGCTAAGACCGCATTGACTCAGTGCGGTATTCAGCCTCTCTGGTGTCAAGTCTGATTTTGGAAAAAAAAAAAAAAAATCCAAAATCAGACAGAGTGTTGAGACCAGAGAGGCTAAGACCGCATTGACTCAGTGCGGTATTCAGCCTCTCTGGTGTCAAGTCTGATTTTGGAAAAAAAAAAAAAAAATCCAAAATAAGACAGAGTGTTGAGACCAGAGAGGCTAAGACCGCATTGACTCAGTGCGGTATTCAGCCTCTCTGGTGTCAAGTCTGATTTTGGAAGAAAAAAAAAATCCAAAATCAGACAGGGTGTTGACAACAGAGAGGCTAAGACCGCATTGACTCAGTGCGGTATTCAGCCTCTCTGGTGTCAAGTCTGATTTTGGAAAAAAAAAAAAAAAATCCAAAATCAGACAGAGTGTTGACACCAGAGAGGCTAAGACCGCATTGACTCAGTGCGGTATTCAGCCTCTCTGGTGTCAAGTCTGATTTTGGAAAAAAAAAAAAAATCCAAAATCAGACAGAGTGTTGAGACCAGAGAGGCTAAGACCGCATTGACTCAGTGCGGTATTCAGCCTCTCTGGTGTCAAGTCTGATTTTGGAAAAAAAAAAAAAAAATCCAAAATCAGACAGAGTGTTGAGACCAGAGAGGCTAAGACCGCATTGACTCAGTGCGGTATTCAGCCTCTCTGGTGTCAAGTCTGATTTTGGAAAAAAAAAAAAAAAATCCAAAATCAGACAGAGTGTTGACACCAGAGAGGCTAAGACCGCATTGACTCAGTGCGGTATTCAGCCTCTCTGGTGTCAAGTCTGATTTTGGAAAAAAAAAAAAAAATCCAAAATAAGACAGAGTGTTGAGACCAGAGAGGCTAAGACCGCATTGACTCAGTGCGGTATTCAGCCTCTCTGGTGTCAAGTCTGATTTTGGAAAAAAAAAAAAAAAATCAAAAATCAGACAGAGTGTTGACACCAGAGAGGCTAAGACCGCATTGACTCAGTGCGGTATTCAGCCTCTCTGGTGTCAAGTCTGATTTTGGAAAAAAAAAAAAAAAATCCAAAATCAGACAGAGTGTTGAGACCAGAGAGGCTAAGACCGCATTGACTCAGTGCGGTATTCAGCCTCTCTGGTGTCAAGTCTGATTTTGGAAAAAAAAAAAAAAAAATCCAAAATAAGACAGAGTGTTGACACCAGAGACGCTAAGACCGCATTGACTCAGTGCGGTATTCAGCCTCTCTGGTGTCAAGTCTGATTTTGGAAAAAAAAAAAAAAAAATCCAAAATAAGACAGAGTGTTGAGACCAGAGAGGCTAAGACCGCATTGACTCAGTGCGGTATTCAGCCTCTCTGGTGTCAAGTCTGATTTTGGAAAAAAAAAAAAAAAATCCAAAATCAGACAGAGTGTTGAGACCAGAGAGGCTAAGACCGCATTGACTCAGTGCGGTATTCAGCCTCTCTGGTGTCAAGTCTGATTTTGAAAAAAAAAAAAAAAAATCCAAAATAAGACAGAGTGTTGAGACCAGAGAGGCTAAGACCGCATTGACTCAGTGCGGTATTCAGCCTCTCTGGTGTCAAGTCTGATTTTGGAAGAAAAAAAAAATCCAAAATCAGACAGGGTGTTGACACCAGAGAGGCTAAGACCGCATTGACTCAGTGCGGTATTCAGCCTCTCTGGTGTCAAGTCTGATTTTGGAAAAAAAAAAAAAAAATCCAAAATCAGACAGAGTGTTGACACCAGAGAGGCTAAGACCGCATTGACTCAGTGCGGTATTCAGCCTCTCTGGTGTCAAGTCTGATTTTGGAAAAAAAAAAAAAATCCAAAATCAGACAGAGTGTTGAGACCAGAGAGGCTAAGACCGCATTGACTCAGTGCGGTATTCAGCCTCTCTGGTGTCAAGTCTGATTTTGGAAAAAAAAAAAAAAAATCCAAAATCAGACAGAGTGTTGAGACCAGAGAGGCTAAGACCGCATTGACTCAGTGCGGTATTCAGCCTCTCTGGTGTCAAGTCTGATTTTGGAAAAAAAAAAAAAAATCCAAAATCAGACAGAGTGTTGACACCAGAGAGGCTAAGACCGCATTGACTCAGTGCGGTATTCAGCCTCTCTGGTGTCAAGTCTGATTTTGGAAAAAAAAAAAAAAAATCCAAAATAAGACAGAGTGTTGAGACCAGAGAGCCTAAGACCGCATTGACTCAGTGCGGTATTCAGCCTCTCTGGTGTCAAGTCTGATTTTGGAAAAAAAAAAAAAAATCAAAAATCAGACAGAGTGTTGACACCAGAGAGGCTAAGACCGCATTGACTCAGTGCGGTATTCAGCCTCTCTGGTGTCAAGTCTGATTTTGGAAAAAAAAAAAAAAAATCCAAAATCAGACAGAGTGTTGAGACCAGAGAGGCTAAGACCGCATTGACTCAGTGCGGTATTCAGCCTCTCTGGTGTCAAGTCTGATTTTGGAAAAAAAAAAAAAAAAATCCAAAATAAGACAGAGTGTTGACACCAGAGAGGCTAAGACCGCATTGACTCAGTGCGGTATTCAGCCTCTCTGGTGTCAAGTCTGATTTTGGAAAAAAAAATAAAAAATCCAAAATAAGACAGAGTGTTGAGACCAGAGAGGCTAAGACCGCATTGACTCAGTGCGGTATTCAGCCTCTCTGGTGTCAAGTCTGATTTTGGAAAAAAAAAAAAAAAATCCAAAATCAGACAGAGTGTTGAGACCAGAGAGGCTAAGACCGCATTGACTTAGTGCGGTATTCAGCCTCTCTGGTGTCAAGTCTGATTTTGGAAAAAAAAAAAAAAAATCCAAAATAAGACAGAGTGTTGACACCAGAGAGGCTAAGACCGCATTGACTCAGTGCGGTATTCAGCCTCTCTGGTGTCAAGTCTGATTTTGGAAGAAAAAAAAAAAATCCAAAATCAGACAGAGTGTTGAGACCAGAGAGGCTAAGACCGCATTGACTCAGTGCGGTATTCAGCCTCTCTGGTGTCAAGTCTGATTTTGGAAAAAAAAAAAAAAAATCCAAAATCAGACAGAGTGTTGAGACCAGAGAGGCTAAGACCGCATTGACTCAGTGCGGTATTCAGCCTCTCTGGTGTCAAGTCTGATTTTGGAAAAAAAAAAAAAAAAAAATCCAAAATCAGACAGAGTGTTGAGACCAGAGAGGCTAAGACCGCATTGACTCAGTGCGGTATTCAGCCTCTCTGGTGTCAAGTCTGATTTTGGAAAAAAAAAAAAAAATCCAAAATCAGACAGAGTGTTGACACCAGAGAGGCTAAGACCGCATTGACTCAGTGCGGTATTCAGCCTCTCTGGTGTCAAGTCTGATTTTGGAAAAAAAAAAAAAAATCCAAAATCAGACAGAGTGTTGACACCAGAGAGGCTAAGACCGCATTGACTCAGTGCAGTATTCAGCCTCTCTGGTGTCAAGTCTGATTTTGGAAAAAAAAAAAAAAAATCCAAAATCAGACAGTGTTGACACCAGAGAGGCTAAGACCGCATTGACTCAGTGCGGTATTCAGCCTCTCTGGTGTCAAGTCTGATTTTGGAAAAAAAAAAAAAAAATCCAAAATAAGACAGAGTGTTGACACCAGAGAGGCTAAGACCGCATTGACTCAGTGCGGTATTCAGCCTCTCTGGTGTCAAGTCTGATTTTGGAAAAAAAAAAAAAAAAATCCAAAATAAGACAGAGTGTTGACACCAGAGAGGCTAAGACCGCATTGACTCAGTGCGGTATTCAGCCTCTCTGGTGTCAAGTCTGATTTTAGAAAAAAAAAAAAAAAAATCCAAAATAAGACAGAGTGTTGACACCAGAGAGGCTAAGACCGCATTGACTCAGTGCGGTATTCAGCCTCTCTGGTGTCAAGTCTGATTTTGGAAAAAAAAAAAAAATCCAAAATCAGACAGAGTGTTGAGACCAGAGAGGCTAAGACCGCATTGACTCAGTGCGGTATTCAGCCTCTCTGGTGTCAAGTCTGATTTTGGAAAAAAAAAAAAAAAAAATCCAAAATCAGACAGAGTGTTGACACCAGAGAGGCTAAGACCGCATTGACTCAGTGCGGTATTCAGCCTCTCTGGTGTCAAGTCTGATTTTGGAAGAAAAAAAAAAAAATCCAAAATCAGACAGAGTGTTGAGACCAGAGAGGCTAAGACCGCATTGACTCAGTGCGGTATTCAGCCTCTCTGGTGTCAAGTCTGATTTTGGAAAAAAAAAAAAAAAATCCAAAATCAGACAGAGTGTTGAGACCAGAGAGGCTAAGACCGCATTGACTCAGTGCGGTATTCAGCCTCTCTGGTGTCAAGTCTGATTTTGGAAAAAAAAAAAAAAAATCCAAAATAAGACAGAGTGTTGAGACCAGAGAGGCTAAGACCGCATTGACTCAGTGCGGTATTCAGCCTCTCTGGTGTCAAGTCTGATTTTGGAAGAAAAAAAAAATCCAAAATCAGACAGGGTGTTGACACCAGAGAGGCTAAGACCGCATTGACTCAGTGCGGTATTCAGCCTCTCTGGTGTCAAGTCTGATTTTGGAAAAAAAAAAAAAAAATCCAAAATCAGACAGAGTGTTGACACCAGAGAGGCTAAGACCGCATTGACTCAGTGCGGTATTCAGCCTCTCTGGTGTCAAGTCTGATTTTGGAAAAAAAAAAAAAATCCAAAATCAGACAGAGTGTTGAGACCAGAGAGGCTAAGACCGCATTGACTCAGTGCGGTATTCAGCCTCTCTGGTGTCAAGTCTGATTTTGGAAAAAAAAAAAAAAAATCCAAAATCAGACAGAGTGTTGAGACCAGAGAGGCTAAGACCGCATTGACTCAGTGCGGTATTCAGCCTCTCTGGTGTCAAGTCTGATTTTGGAAAAAAAAAAAAAAATCCAAAATCAGACAGAGTGTTGAGACCAGAGAGGCTAAGACCGCATTGACTCAGTGCGGTATTCAGCCTCTCTGGTGTCAAGTCTGATTTTGGAAAAAAAAAAAAAAAATCCAAAATCAGACAGAGTGTTGAGACCAGAGAGGCTAAGACCGCATTGACTCAGTGCGGTATTCAGCCTCTCTGGTGTCAAGTCTGATTTTGGAAAAGAAAAAAAAAAATCAAAAATCAGACAGAGTGTTGAGACCAGAGAGGCTAAGACCGCATTGACTCAGTGCGGTATTCAGCCTCTCTGGTGTCAAGTCTGATTTTGGAAAAAAAAAAAAAAAATCAAAAATCAGACAGAGTGTTGACACCAGAGAGGCTAAGACCGCATTGACTCAGTGCGGTATTCAGCATCTCTGGTGTCAAGTCTGATTTTGGAAAAAAAAAAAAAAAATCCAAAATCAGACAGAGTGCTGAGACCAGAGAGGCTAAGACCGCATTGACTCAGTGCGGTATTCAGCCTCTCTGGTGTCAAGTCTGATTTTGGAAAAAAAAAAAAAAAAATCCAAAATAAGACAGAGTGTTGACACCAGAGAGGCTAAGACCGCATTGACTCAGTGCGGTATTCAGCCTCTCTGGTGTCAAGTCTGATTTTGGAAAAAAAAAAAAAAAATCCAAAATAAGACAGAGTGTTGAGACCAGAGAGGCTAAGACCGCATTGACTCAGTGCGGTATTCAGCCTCTCTGGTGTCAAGTCTGATTTTGGAAAAAAAAAAAAAAAAATCCAAAATAAGACAGAGTGTTGAGACCAGAGAGGCTAAGACCGCATTGACTCAGTGCGGTATTCAGCCTCTCTGGTGTCAAGTCTGATTTTGGAAGAAAAAAAAAATCCAAAATCAGACAGGGTGTTGACACCAGAGAGGCTAAGACCGCATTGACTCAGTGCGGTATTCAGCCTCTCTGGTGTCAAGTCTGATTTTGGAAAAAAAAAAAAAAAATCCAAAATCAGACAGAGTGTTGACACCAGAGAGGCTAAGACCGCATTGACTCAGTGCGGTATTCAGCCTCTCTGGTGTCAAGTCTGATTTTGGAAAAAAAAAAAAAAATCCAAAATCAGACAGAGTGTTGAGACCAGAGAGGCTAAGACCGCATTGACTCAGTGCGGTATTCAGCCTCTCTGGTGTCAAGTCTGATTTTGGAAAAAAAAAAAAAAAATCCAAAATCAGACAGAGTGTTGAGACCAGAGAGGCTAAGACCGCATTGACTCAGTGCGGTATTCAGCCTCTCTGGTGTCAAGTCTGATTTTGGAAAAAAAAAAAAAAATCCAAAATCAGACAGAGTGTTGACACCAGAGAGGCTAAGACCGCATTGACTCAGTGCGGTATTCAGCCTCTCTGGTGTCAAGTCTGATTTTGGAAAAAAAAAAAAAAAATCCAAAATAAGACAGAGTGTTGAGACCAGAGAGCCTAAGACCGCATTGACTCAGTGCGGTATTCAGCCTCTCTGGTGTCAAGTCTGATTTTGGAAAAAAAAAAAAAAAATCAAAAATCAGACAGAGTGTTGACACCAGAGAGGCTAAGACCGCATTGACTCAGTGCGGTATTCAGCCTCTCTGGTGTCAAGTCTGATTTTGGAAAAAAAAAAAAAAAAATCCAAAATCAGACAGAGTGTTGAGACCAGAGAGGCTAAGACCGCATTGACTCAGTGCGGTATTCAGCCTCTCTGGTGTCAAGTCTGATTTTGGAAAAAAAAAAAAAAAAATCCAAAATAAGACAGAGTGTTGACACCAGAGAGGCTAAGACCGCATTGACTCAGTGCGGTATTCAGCCTCTCTGGTGTCAAGTCTGATTTTGGAAAAAAAAAAAAAAAATCCAAAATAAGACAGAGTGTTGAGACCAGAGAGGCTAAGACCGCATTGACTCAGTGCGGTATTCAGCCTCTCTGGTGTCAAGTCTGATTTTGGAAAAAAAAAAAAAAAATCCAAAATCAGACAGAGTGTTGAGACCAGAGAGGCTAAGACCGCATTGACTCAGTGCGGTATTCAGCCTCTCTGGTGTCAAGTCTGATTTTGGAAAAAAAAAAAAAAAATCCAAAATAAGACAGAGTGTTGACACCAGAGAGGCTAAGACCGCATTGACTCAGTGCGGTATTCAGCCTCTCTGGTGTCAAGTCTGATTTTGGAAGAAAAAAAAAAAATCCAAAATCAGACAGAGTGTTGAGACCAGAGAGGCTAAGACCGCATTGACTCAGTGCGGTATTCAGCCTCTCTGGTGTCAAGTCTGATTTTGGAAAAAAAAAAAAAAAATCCAAAATCAGACAGAGTGTTGAGACCAGAGAGGCTAAGACCGCATTGACTCAGTGCGGTATTCAGCCTCTCTGGTGTCAAGTCTGATTTTGGAAAAAAAAAAAAAAAAAAAATCCAAAATCAGACAGAGTGTTGAGACCAGAGAGGCTAAGACCGCATTGACTCAGTGCGGTATTCAGCCTCTCTGGTGTCAAGTCTGATTTTGGAAAAAAAAAAAAAATCCAAAATCAGACAGAGTGTTGACACCAGAGAGGCTAAGACCGCATTGACTCAGTGCGGTATTCAGCCTCTCTGGTGTCAAGTCTGATTTTGGAAAAAAAAAAAAAAATCCAAAATCAGACAGAGTGTTGACACCAGAGAGGCTAAGACCGCATTGACTCAGTGCAGTATTCAGCCTCTCTGGTGTCAAGTCTGATTTTGGAAAAAAAAAAAAAAAATCCAAAATCAGACAGTGTTGACACCAGAGAGGCTAAGACCGCATTGACTCAGTGCGGTATTCAGCCTCTCTGGTGTCAAGTCTGATTTTGGAAAAAAAAAAAAAAAAATCCAAAATAAGACAGAGTGTTGACACCAGAGAGGCTAAGACCGCATTGACTCAGTGCGGTATTCAGCCTCTCTGGTGTCAAGTCTGATTTTGGAAAAAAAAAAAAAAAAATCCAAAATAAGACAGAGTGTTGACACCAGAGAGGCTAAGACCGCATTGACTCAGTGCGGTATTCAGCCTCTCTGGTGTCAAGTCTGATTTTAGAAAAAAAAAAAAAAAAATCCAAAATAAGACAGAGTGTTGACACCAGAGAGGCTAAGACCGCATTGACTCAGTGCGGTATTCAGCCTCTCTGGTGTCAAGTCTGATTTTGGAAAAAAAAAAAAAAATCCAAAATCAGACAGAGTGTTGAGACCAGAGAGGCTAAGACCGCATTGACTCAGTGCGGTATTCAGCCTCTCTGGTGTCAAGTCTGATTTTGGAAAAAAAAAAAAAAAAATCCAAAATCAGACAGAGTGTTGACACCAGAGAGGCTAAGACCGCATTGACTCAGTGCGGTATTCAGCCTCTCTGGTGTCAAGTCTGATTTTGGAAGAAAAAAAAAAAAAACCAAAATCAGACAGAGTGTTGAGACCAGAGAGGCTAAGACCGCATTGACTCAGTGCGGTATTCAGCCTCTCTGGTGTCAAGTCTGATTTTGGAAAAAAAAAAAAAAAAATCCAAAATCAGACAGAGTGTTGAGACCAGAGAGGCTAAGACCGCATTGACTCAGTGCGGTATTCAGCCTCTCTGGTGTCAAGTCTGATTTTGGAAAAAAAAAAAAAAAATCCAAAATAAGACAGAGTGTTGAGACCAGAGAGGCTAAGACCGCATTGACTCAGTGCGGTATTCAGCCTCTCTGGTGTCAAGTCTGATTTTGGAAGAAAAAAAAAATCCAAAATCAGACAGGGTGTTGACACCAGAGAGGCTAAGACCGCATTGACTCAGTGCGGTATTCAGCCTCTCTGGTGTCAAGTCTGATTTTGGAAAAAAAAAAAAAAAATCCAAAATCAGACAGAGTGTTGACACCAGAGAGGCTAAGACCGCATTGACTCAGTGCGGTATTCAGCCTCTCTGGTGTCAAGTCTGATTTTGGAAAAAAAAAAAAAAATCCAAAATCAGACAGAGTGTTGAGACCAGAGAGGCTAAGACCGCATTGACTCAGTGCGGTATTCAGCCTCTCTGGTGTCAAGTCTGATTTTGGAAAAAAAAAAAAAAAATCCAAAATCAGACAGAGTGTTGAGACCAGAGAGGCTAAGACCGCATTGACTCAGTGCGGTATTCAGCCTCTCTGGTGTCAAGTCTGATTTTGGAAAAAAAAAAAAAAATCCAAAATCAGACAGAGTGTTGAGACCAGAGAGGCTAAGACCGCATTGACTCAGTGCGGTATTCAGCCTCTCTGGTGTCAAGTCTGATTTTGGAAAAAAAAAAAAAAAATCCAAAATCAGACAGAGTGTTGAGACCAGAGAGGCTAAGACCGCATTGACTCAGTGCGGTATTCAGCCTCTCTGGTGTCAAGTCTGATTTTGGAAAAAAAAAAAAAAATCAAAAATCAGACAGAGTGTTGAGACCAGAGAGGCTAAGACCGCATTGACTCAGTGCGGTATTCAGCCTCTCTGGTGTCAAGTCTGATTTTGGAAAAAAAAAAAAAAAATCAAAAATCAGACAGAGTGTTGACACCAGAGAGGCTAAGACCGCATTGACTCAGTGCGGTATTCAGCATCTCTGGTGTCAAGTCTGATTTTGGAAAAAAAAAAAAAAAATCCAAAATCAGACAGAGTGTTGAGACCAGAGAGGCTAAGACCGCATTGACTCAGTGCGGTATTCAGCCTCTCTGGTGTCAAGTCTGATTTTGGAAAAAAAAAAAAAAAAATCCAAAATAAGACAGAGTGTTGACACCAGAGAGGCTAAGACCGCATTGACTCAGTGCGGTATTCAGCCTCTCTGGTGTCAAGTCTGATTTTGGAAAAAAAAAAAAAAAATCCAAAATAAGACAGAGTGTTGAGACCAGAGAGGCTAAGACCGCATTGACTCAGTGCGGTATTCAGCCTCTCTGGTGTCAAGTCTGATTTTGGAAAAAAAAAAAAAAAATCCAAAATCAGACAGAGTGTTGAGACCAGAGAGGCTAAGACCGCATTGACTCAGTGCGGTATTCAGCCTCTCTGGTGTCAAGTCTGATTTTGGAAAAAAAAAAAAAAATCCAAAATAAGACAGAGTGTTGAGACCAGAGAGGCTAAGACCGCATTGACTCAGTGCGGTATTCAGCCTCTCTGGTGTCAAGTCTGATTTTGGAAGAAAAAAAAAATCCAAAATCAGACAGGGTGTTGACACCAGAGAGGCTAAGACCGCATTGACTCAGTGCGGTATTCAGCCTCTCTGGTGTCAAGTCTGATTTTGGAAAAAAAAAAAAAAAATCCAAAATCAGACAGAGTGTTGACACCAGAGAGGCTAAGACCGCATTGACTCAGTGCGGTATTCAGCCTCTCTGGTGTCAAGTCTGATTTTGGAAAAAAAAAAAAATCCAAAATCAGACAGAGTGTTGAGACCAGAGAGGCTAAGACCGCATTGACTCAGTGCGGTATTCAGCCTCTCTGGTGTCAAGTCTGATTTTGGAAAAAAAAAAAAAAAATCCAAAATCAGACAGAGTGTTGAGACCAGAGAGGCTAAGACCGCATTGACTCAGTGCGGTATTCAGCCTCTCTGGTGTCAAGTCTGATTTTGGAAAAAAAAAAAAAAATCCAAAATCAGACAGAGTGTTGACACCAGAGAGGCTAAGACCGCATTGACTCAGTGCGGTATTCAGCCTCTCTGGTGTCAAGTCTGATTTTGGAAAAAAAAAAAAAAAATCCAAAATAAGACAGAGTGTTGAGACCAGAGAGGCTAAGACCGCATTGACTCAGTGCGGTATTCAGCCTCTCTGGTGTCAAGTCTGATTTTGGAAAAAAAAAAAAAAAATCAAAAATCAGACAGAGTGTTGACACCAGAGAGGCTAAGACCGCATTGACTCAGTGCGGTATTCAGCCTCTCTGGTGTCAAGTCTGATTTTGGAAAAAAAAAAAAAAAATCCAAAATCAGACAGAGTGTTGAGACCAGAGAGGCTAAGACCGCATTGACTCAGTGCGGTATTCAGCCTCTCTGGTGTCAAGTCTGATTTTGGAAAAAAAAAAAAAAAATCCAAAATAAGACAGAGTGTTGACACCAGAGAGGCTAAGACCGCATTGACTCAGTGCGGTATTCAGCCTCTCTGGTGTCAAGTCTGATTTTGGAAAAAAAAAAAAAAAATCCAAAATAAGACAGAGTGTTGAGACCAGAGAGGCTAAGACCGCATTGACTCAGTGCGGTATTCAGCCTCTCTGGTGTCAAGTCTGATTTTGGAAAAAAAAAAAAAAAATCCAAAATCAGACAGAGTGTTGAGACCAGAGAGGCTAAGACCGCATTGACTCAGTGCGGTATTCAGCCTCTCTGGTGTCAAGTCTGATTTTGGAAAAAAAAAAAAAAAATCCAAAATAAGACAGAGTGTTGAGACCAGAGAGGCTAAGACCGCATTGACTCAGTCCGGTATTCAGCCTCTCTGGTGTCAAGTCTGATTTTGGAAGAAAAAAAAAATCCAAAATCAGACAGGGTGTTGACACCAGAGAGGCTAAGACCGCATTGACTCAGTGCGGTATTCAGCCTCTCTGGTGTCAAGTCTAATTTTGGAAAAAAAAAAAAAAAATCCAAAATCAGACAGAGTGTTGACACCAGAGAGGCTAAGACCGCATTGACTCAGTGCGGTATTCAGCCTCTCTGGTGTCAAGTCTGATTTTGGAAAAAAAAAAAAATCCAAAATCAGACAGAGTGTTGAGACCAGAGAGGCTAAGACCGCATTGACTCAGTGCGGTATTCAGCCTCTCTGGTGTCAAGTCTGATTTTGGAAAAAAAAAAAAAAAATCCAAAATCAGACAGAGTGTTGAGACCAGAGAGGCTAAGACCGCATTGACTCAGTGCGGTATTCAGCCTCTCTGGTGTCAAGTCTGATTTTGGAAAAAAAAAAAAAAATCCAAAATCAGACAGAGTGTTGACACCAGAGAGGCTAAGACCGCATTGACTCAGTGCGGTATTCAGCCTCTCTGGTGTCAAGTCTGATTTTGGAAAAAAAAAAAAAAAAATCCAAAATAAGACAGAGTGTTGAGACCAGAGAGCCTAAGACCGCATTGACTCAGTGCGGTATTCAGCCTCTCTGGTGTCAAGTCTGATTTTGGAAAAAAAAAAAAAAATCAAAAATCAGACAGAGTGTTGACACCAGAGAGGCTAAGACCGCATTGACTCAGTGCGGTATTCAGCCTCTCTGGTGTCAAGTCTGATTTTGGAAAAAAAAAAAAAAAATCCAAAATAAGACAGAGTGTTGAGACCAGAGAGGCTAAGACCGCATTGACTCAGTGCGGTATTCAGCCTCTCTGGTGTCAAGTCTGATTTTGGAAAAAAAAAAAAAAAATCCAAAATCAGACAGAGTGTTGAGACCAGAGAGGCTAAGACCGCATTGACTCAGTGCGGTATTCAGCCTCTCTGGTGTCAAGTCTGATTTTGGAAAAAAAAAAAAAAAATCCAAAATAAGACAGAGTGTTGAGACCAGAGAGGCTAAGACCGCATTGACTCAGTGCGGTATTCAGCCTCTCTGGTGTCAAGTCTGATTTTGGAAGAAAAAAAAAATCCAAAATCAGACAGGGTGTTGACACCAGAGAGGCTAAGACCGCATTGACTCAGTGCGGTATTCAGCCTCTCTGGTGTCAAGTCTGATTTTGGAAAAAAAAAAAAAAAATCCAAAATCAGACAGAGTGTTGACACCAGAGAGGCTAAGACCGCATTGACTCAGTGCGGTATTCAGCCTCTCTGGTGTCAAGTCTGATTTTGGAAAAAAAAAAAAAATCCAAAATCAGACAGAGTGTTGAGACCAGAGAGGCTAAGACCGCATTGACTCAGTGCGGTATTCAGCCTCTCTGGTGTCAAGTCTGATTTTGGAAAAAAAAAAAAAAAATCCAAAATCAGACAGAGTGTTGAGACCAGAGAGGCTAAGACCGCATTGACTCAGTGCGGTATTCAGCCTCTCTGGTGTCAAGTCTGATTTTGGAAAAAAAAAAAAAAATCCAAAATCAGACAGAGTGTTGACACCAGAGAGGCTAAGACCGCATTGACTCAGTGCGGTATTCAGCCTCTCTGGTGTCAAGTCTGATTTTGGAAAAAAAAAAAAAAAAATCCAAAATAAGACAGAGTGTTGAGACCAGAGAGCCTAAGACCGCATTGACTCAGTGCGGTATTCAGCCTCTCTGGTGTCAAGTCTGATTTTGGAAAAAAAAAAAAAAAATCAAAAATCAGACAGAGTGTTGACACCAGAGAGGCTAAGACCGCATTGACTCAGTGCGGTATTCAGCCTCTCTGGTGTCAAGTCTGATTTTGGAAAAAAAAAAAAAAAATCCAAAATCAGACAGAGTGTTGAGACCAGAGAGGCTAAGACCGCATTGACTCAGTGCGGTATTCAGCCTCTCTGGTGTCAAGTCTGATTTTGGAAAAAAAAAAAAAAAATCCAAAATAAGACAGAGTGTTGAGACCAGAGAGGCTAAGACCGCATTGACTCAGTGCGGTATTCAGCCTCTCTGGTGTCAAGTCTGATTTTGGAAAAAAAAAAAAAAAATCCAAAATCAGACAGAGTGTTGAGACCAGAGAGGCTAAGACCGCATTGACTCAGTGCGGTATTCAGCCTCTCTGGTGTCAAGTCTGATTTTGGAAAAAAAAAAAAAAAATCCAAAATAAGACAGAGTGTTGAGACCAGAGAGGCTAAGACCGCATTGACTCAGTGCGGTATTCAGCCTCTCTGGTGTCAAGTCTGATTTTGGAAAAAAAAAAAAAAAAATCCAAAATAAGACAGAGTGTTGACACCAGAGAGGCTAAGACCGCATTGACTCAGTGCGGTATTCAGCCTCTCTGGTGTCAAGTCTGATTTTGGAAAAAAAAAAAAAAAAATCCAAAATAAGACAGAGTGTTGACACCAGAGAGGCTAAGACCACATTGACTCAGTGCGGTATTCAGCCTCTCTGGTGTCAAGTCTGATTTTGGAAAAAAAAAAAAAAAATCCAAAATCAGACAGAGTGTTGAGACCAGAGAGGCTAAGACCGCATTGACTCAGTGCGGTATTCAGCCTCTCTGGTGTCAAGTCTGATTTTGGAAAAAAAAAAAAAAATCCAAAATCAGACAGAGTGTTGACACCAGAGAGGCTAAGACCGCATTGACTCAGTGCGGTATTCAGCCTCTCTGGTGTCAAGTCTGATTTTGGAAAAAAAAAAAAAATCCAAAATCAGACAGAGTGTTGAGACCAGAGAGGCTAAGACCGCATTGACTCAGTGCGGTATTCAGCCTCTCTGGTGTCAAGTCTGATTTTGGAAAAAAAAAAAAAAATCCAAAATCAGACAGAGTGTTGAGACCAGAGAGGCTAAGACCGCATTGACTCAGTGCGGTATTCAGCCTCTCTGGTGTCAAGTCTGATTTTGGAAAAAAAAAAAAAAAATCCAAAATCAGACAGAGTGTTGAGACCAGAGAGGCTAAGACCGCATTGACTCAGTGCGGTATTCAGCCTCTCTGGTGTCAAGTCTGATTTTTGAAAAAAAAAAAAAAAATCAAAAATCAGACAGAGTGTTGACACCAGAGAGGCTAAGACCGCATTGACTCAGTGCGGTATTCAGCCTCTCTGGTGTCAAGTCTGATTTTGGAAAAAAAAAAAAAAAATCCAAAATCAGACAGAGTGTTGAGACCAGAGAGGCTAAGACCGCATTGACTCAGTGCGGTATTCAGCCTCTCTGGTGTCAAGTCTGATTTTGGAAAAAAAAAAAAAAAAATCCAAAATAAGACAGAGTGTTGACACCAGAGAGGCTAAGACCGCATTGACTCAGTGCGGTATTCAGCCTCTCTGGTGTCAAGTCTGATTTTGGAAAAAAAAAAAAAAAATCCAAAATCAGACAGAGTGTTGAGACCAGAGAGGCTAAGACCGCATTGACTCAGTGCGGTATTCAGCCTCTCTGGTGTCAAGTCTGATTTTGGAAAAAAAAAAAAATCCAAAATCAGACAGAGTGTTGACACCAGAGAGGCTAAGACCGCATTGACTCAGTGCGGTATTCAGCCTCTCTGGTGTCAAGTCTGATTTTGGAAAAAAAAATAAAAAATCCAAAATCAGACAGAGTGTTGACACCAGAGAGGCTAAGACAGCATTGACTCAGTGCGGTATTCAGCCTCTCTGGTGTCAAGTCTGATTTTGGAAAAAAAAAAAAAATCCAAAATAAGACAGTGTTGAGACCAGAGAGGCTAAGACCGCATTGACTCAGTGCGGTATTCAGCCTCTCTGGTGTCAAGTCTGATTTTGGAAAAAAAAAAAAAAAATCCAAAATCAGACAGAGTGTTGAGACCAGAGAGGGTAAGACCGCATTGACTCAGTGCGGTATTCAGCCTCTCTGGTGTCAAGTCTGATTTTTGAAAAAAAAAAAAAAAAAAATCCAAAATCAGACAGAGTGTTGAGACCAGAGAGGCTAAGACCGCATTGACTCAGTGCGGTATTCAGCCTCTCTGGTGTCAAGTCTGATTTTGGAAAAAAAAAAAAAAAATCCAAAATCAGACAGAGTGTTGAGACCAGAGAGGCTAAGACCGCATTGACTCAGTGCGGTATTCAGCCTCTCTGGTGTCAAGTCTGATTTTGGAAAAAAAAAAAAAAAATCAAAAATCAGACAGAGTGTTGACACCAGAGAGGCTAAGACCGCATTGACTCAGTGCGGTATTCAGCCTCTCTGGTGTCAAGTCTGATTTTGGAAAAAAAAAAAAAAAATCCAAAATCAGACAGAGTGTTGAGACCAGAGAGGCTAAGACCGCATTGACTCAGTGCGGTATTCAGCCTCTCTGGTGTCAAGTCTGATTTTGGAAAAAAAAAAAAAAAAAAAATCCAAAATCAGACAGAGTGTTGACACCAGAGATGCTAAGACCGCATTGACTCAGTGCGGTATTCAGCCTCTCTGGTGTCAAGTCTGATTTTGGAAAAAAAAAAAAAATCCAAAATCAGACAGAGTGTTGACACCAGAGAGGCTAAGACCGCATTGACTCAGTGCGGTATTCAGCCTCTCTGGTGTCAAGTCTGATTTTGGAAAAAAAAAAAAAAATCCAAAATCAGACAGAGTGTTGACACCAGAGAGGCTAAGACCGCATTGACTCAGTGCAGTATTCAGCCTCTCTGGTGTCAAGTCTGATTTTGGAAAAAAAAAAAAAAAAATCCAAAATCAGACAGTGTTGACACCAGAGAGGCTAAGACCGCATTGACTCAGTGCGGTATTCAGCCTCTCTGGTGTCAAGTCTGATTTTGGAAAAAAAAAAAAAAAAATCCAAAATAAGACAGAGTGTTGACACCAGAGAGGCTAAGACCGCATTGACTCAGTGCGGTATTCAGCCTCTCTGGTGTCAAGTCTGATTTTGGAAAAAAAAAAAAAAAAATCCAAAATAAGACAGAGTGTTGACACCAGAGAGGCTAAGACCGCATTGACTCAGTGCGGTATTCAGCCTCTCTGGTGTCAAGTCTGATTTTGGAAAAAAAAAAAAAATCCAAAATCAGACAGAGTGTTGAGACCAGAGAGGCTAATCGTGCATTCCTTTATAACTGGGGACTGGTAATCTTACGACTTCAAAGGTCATGAGCTGGGCGGTGACGTCATCAGAGCTGGTATGTCCCATTCCAAACTCGTAGGAGTCTCAGCAGCCCCAACCTCAAAAATCCAAGATGGCTGCCCGCGCAACAACAGTAGTAGTATAATCGTAGTAATGTTGTTTAGCACTTCTGTTTTGTTTGTGTCTCATTAAATCAGCTGTACACACAGCACTGCCTAACATCTATCTGTGTGGACATGAGGCTGCAGTGTTTGTATGCGCAAATTGCCGCGAAATGCCATGTTGTCAATTTTATTGCTAACAATGGCTAACAATGGCTAGCCTGGCTAGCGACTGGATCTGACCAATGAACAGTGAACTTCCCAGCAAGTTTTCTGCAAATGGAACGCTAACAAAACGGATGTGATGTCATTTAGCCTCCACATCCCAGTTATTTTGCGATAAAGGAACGCACCATAAGACCGCATTGACTCAGTGCGGTATTCAGCCTCTCTGGTGTCAAGTCTGATTTTGGAAAAAAAAAAAAAAAAATCCAAAATAAGACAGAGTGTTGAGACCAGAGAGGCTAAGACCGCATTGACTCAGTGCGGTATTCAGCCTCTCTGGTGTCAAGTCTGATTTTGGAAAAAAAAAAAAAAATCCAAAATCAGACAGAGTGTTGACACCAGAGAGGCTAAGACCGCATTGACTCAGTGCAGTATTCAGCCTCTCTGGTGTCAAGTCTGATTTTGGAAAAAAAAAAAAAAAAAATCCAAAATCAGACAGTGTTGACACCAGAGAGGCTAAGACCGCATTGACTCAGTGCGGTATTCAGCCTCTCTGGTGTCAAGTCTGATTTTGGAAAAAAAAAAAAAAAATCCAAAATAAGACAGAGTGTTGACACCAGAGAGGCTAAGACCGCATTGACTCAGTGCGGTATTCAGCCTCTCTGGTGTCAAGTCTGATTTTGGAAAAAAAAAAAAAAAATCCAAAATCAGACAGAGTGTTGACACCAGAGAGGCTAAGACCGCATTGACTCAGTGCGGTATTCAGCCTCTCTGGTGTCAAGTCTGATTTTGGGAAAAAAAAAAAAAAATCCAAAATCAGACAGAGTGTTGAGACCAGAGAGGCTAAGACCGCATTGACTCAGTGCGGTATTCAGCCTCTCTGGTGTCAAGTCTGATTTTGGAAAAAAAAAAAAAAAATCCAAAATAAGACAGAGTGTTGAGACCAGAGAGGCTAAGACCGCATTGACTCAGTGCGGTATTCAGCCTCTCTGGTGTCAAGTCTGATTTTGGAAAAAAAAAAAAAAAAAATCCAAAATCAGACAGAGTGTTGAGACCAGAGAGGCTAAGACCGCATTGACTCAGTGCGGTATTCAGCCTCTCTGGTGTCAAGTCTGATTTTGGAAAAAAAAAAAAATCCAAAATCAGACAGAGTGTTGACACCAGAGAGGCTAAGACCGCATTGACTCAGTGCGGTATTCAGCCTCTCTGGTGTCAAGTCTGATTTTGGAAAAAAAAAAAAAAAATCCAAAATCAGACAGAGTGTTGAGACCAGAGAGGCTAAGACCGCATTGACTCAGTGCGGTATTCAGCCTCTCTGGTGTCAAGTCTGATTTTGGAAAAAAAAAAAAAAATCCAAAATCAGACAGAGTGTTGACACCAGAGAGGCTAAGACCGCATTGACTCAGTGCAGTATTCAGCCTCTCTGGTGTCAAGTCTGATTTTGGAAAAAAAAAAAAAAAAAATCCAAAATCAGACAGTGTTGACACCAGAGAGGCTAAGACCGCATTGACTCAGTGCGGTATTCAGCCTCTCTGGTGTCAAGTCTGATTTTGGAAAAAAAAAAAAAAAAATCCAAAATAAGACAGAGTGTTGACACCAGAGAGGCTAAGACCGCATTGACTCAGTGCGGTATTCAGCCTCTCTGGTGTCAAGTCTGATTTTGGAAAAAAAAAAAAAAAATCCAAAATCAGACAGAGTGTTGACACCAGAGAGGCTAAGACCGCATTGACTCAGTGCGGTATTCAGCCTCTCTGGTGTCAAGTCTGATTTTGGAAAAAAAAAAAAAATCCAAAATCAGACAGAGTGTTGAGACCAGAGAGGCTAAGACCGCATTGACTCAGTGCGGTATTCAGCCTCTCTGGTGTCAAGTCTGATTTTGGAAAAAAAAAAAAAAAATCCAAAATCAGACAGAGTGTTGACACCAGAGAGGCTAAGACCGCATTGACTCAGTGCGGTATTCAGCCTCTCTGGTGTCAAGTCTGATTTTGGAAAAAAAAAAAAAAAAATCCAAAATCAGACAGAGTGTTGAGACCAGAGAGGCTAAGACTGCATTGACTCAGTGCGGTATTCAGCCTCTCTGGTGTCAAGTCTGATTTTGGGAAAAAAAAAAAAAAATCCAAAATCAGACAGAGTGTTGAGACCAGAGAGGCTAAGACCGCATTGACTCAGTGCGGTATTCAGCCTCTCTGGTGTCAAGTCTGATTTTGGAAAAAAAAAAAAAAAATCCAAAATAAGACAGAGTGTTGAGACCAGTGAGGCTAAGACCGCATTGACTCAGTGCGGTATTCAGCCTCTCTGGTGTCAAGTCTGATTTTGGGAAAAAAAAAAAAAAATCCAAAATCAGACAGAGTGTTGAGACCAGAGAGGCTAAGACCGCATTGACTCAGTGCGGTATTCAGCCTCTCTGGTGTCAAGTCTGATTTTGGGAAAAAAAAAAAAAAAATCCAAAATAAGACAGAGTGTTGACACCAGAGAGGCTAAGACCGCATTGACTCAGTGCGGTATTCAGCCTCTCTGGTGTCAAGTCTGATTTTGGAAAAAAAAAAAAAAAAAATCCAAAATAAGACAGAGTGTTGACACCAGAGAGGCTAAGACCGCATTGACTCAGTGCGGTATTCAGCCTCTCTGGTGTCAAGTCTGATTTTGGAAAAAAAAAAAAAAAATCCAAAATCAGACAGAGTGTTGAGACAAGAGAGGCTAAGACCGCATTGACTCAGTGCGGTATTCAGCCTCTCTGGTGTCAAGTCTGATTTTGGAAAAAAAAAAAAAAATCCAAAATCAGACAGAGTGTTGACACCAGAGAGGCTAAGACCGCATTGACTCAGTGCGGTATTCAGCCTCTCTGGTGTCAAGTCTGATTTTGGAAAAAAAAAAAAAAATCCAAAATCAGACAGAGTGTTGAGACCAGAGAGGCTAAGACCGCATTGACTCAGTGCGGTATTCAGCCTCTCTGGTGTCAAGTCTGATTTTGGAAAAAAAAAAAAAAATCCAAAATCAGACAGAGTGTTGAGACCAGAGAGGCTAAGACCGCATTGACTCAGTGCGGTATTCAGCCTCTCTGGTGTCAAGTCTGATTTTGGAAAAAAAAAAAAAAAATCCAAAATAAGACAGAGTGTTGAGACCAGAGAGGCTAAGACCGCATTGACTCAGTGCGGTATTCAGCCTCTCTGGTGTCAAGTCTGATTTTGGAAAAAAAAAAAAAAAAAATCCAAAATCAGACAGAGTGTTGAGACCAGAGAGGCTAAGACCGCATTGACTCAGTGCGGTATTCAGCCTCTCTGGTGTCAAGTCTGATTTTGGAAAAAAAAAAAAATCCAAAATCAGACAGAGTGTTGACACCAGAGAGGCTAAGACCGCATTGACTCAGTGCGGTATTCAGCCTCTCTGGTGTCAAGTCTGATTTTGGAAAAAAAAAAAAAAAATCCAAAATCAGACAGAGTGTTGAGACCAGAGAGGCTAAGACCGCATTGACTCAGTGCGGTATTCAGCCTCTCTGGTGTCAAGTCTGATTTTGGAAAAAAAAAAAAAAATCCAAAATCAGACAGAGTGTTGACACCAGAGAGGCTAAGACCGCATTGACTCAGTGCAGTATTCAGCCTCTCTGGTGTCAAGTCTGATTTTGGAAAAAAAAAAAAAAAATCCAAAATCAGACAGTGTTGACACCAGAGAGGCTAAGACCGCATTGACTCAGTGCGGTATTCAGCCTCTCTGGTGTCAAGTCTGATTTTGGAAAAAAAAAAAAAAAAATCCAAAATAAGACAGAGTGTTGACACCAGAGAGGCTAAGACCGCATTGACTCAGTGCGGTATTCAGCCTCTCTGGTGTCAAGTCTGATTTTGGAAAAAAAAAAAAAAAATCCAAAATCAGACAGAGTGTTGACACCAGAGAGGCTAAGACCGCATTGACTCAGTGCGGTATTCAGCCTCTCTGGTGTCAAGTCTGATTTTGGAAAAAAAAAAAAAATCCAAAATCAGACAGAGTGTTGAGACCAGAGAGGCTAAGACCGCATTGACTCAGTGCGGTATTCAGCCTCTCTGGTGTCAAGTCTGATTTTGGAAAAAAAAAAAAAAAAATCCAAAATCAGACAGAGTGTTGACACCAGAGAGGCTAAGACCGCATTGACTCAGTGCGGTATTCAGCCTCTCTGGTGTAAAGTCTGATTTTGGAAAAAAAAAAAAAAAAATCCAAAATCAGACAGAGTGTTGAGACCAGAGAGGCTAAGACTGCATTGACTCAGTGCGGTATTCAGCCTCTCTGGTGTCAAGTCTGATTTTGGGAAAAAAAAAAAAAAATCCAAAATCAGACAGAGTGTTGAGACCAGAGAGGCTAAGACCGCATTGACTCAGTGCGGTATTCAGCCTCTCTGGTGTCAAGTCTGATTTTGGAAAAAAAAAAAAAAAATCCAAAATAAGACAGAGTGTTGAGACCAGTGAGGCTAAGACCGCATTGACTCAGTGCGGTATTCAGCCTCTCTGGTGTCAAGTCTGATTTTGGAAAAAAAAAAAAAAAATCCAAAATCAGACAGAGTGTTGAGACCAGAGAGGCTAAGACCGCATTGACTCAGTGCGGTATTCAGCCTCTCTGGTGTCAAGTCTGATTTTGGAAAAAAAAAAAAAAAATCCAAAATAAGACAGAGTGTTGAGACCAGAGAGGCTAAGACCGCATTGACTCAGTGCGGTATTCAGCCTCTCTGGTGTCAAGTCTGATTTTGGAAAAAAAAAAAAAAAAATCCAAAATAAGACAGAGTGTTGACACCAGAGAGGCTAAGACCGCATTGACTCAGTGCGGTATTCAGCCTCTCTGGTGTCAAGTTTGATTTTGGAAAAAAAAAAAAAAAAATCCAAAATAAGACAGAGTGTTGACACCAGAGAGGCTAAGACCGCATTGACTCAGTGCGGTATTCAGCCTCTCTGGTGTCAAGTCTGATTTTGGAAAAAAAAAAAAAAAATCCAAAATCAGACAGAGTGTTGAGACCAGAGAGGCTAAGACCGCATTGACTCAGTGCGGTATTCAGCCTCTCTGGTGTCAAGTCTGATTTTGGAAAAAAAAAAAAAAATCCAAAATCAGACAGAGTGTTGACACCAGAGAGGCTAAGACCGCATTGACTCAGTGCGGTATTCAGCCTCTCTGGTGTCAAGTCTGATTTTGGAAAAAAAAAAAAAAAATCCAAAATCAGACAGAGTGTTGAGACCAGAGAGGCTAAGACCGCATTGACTCAGTGCGGTATTCAGCCTCTCTGGTGTCAAGTCTGATTTTGGAAAAAAAAAAAAAAATCCAAAATCAGACAGAGTGTTGAGACCAGAGAGGCTAAGACCGCATTGACTCAGTGCGGTATTCAGCCTCTCTGGTGTCAAGTCTGATTTTGGAAAAAAAAAAAAAAAATCCAAAATCAGACAGAGTGTTGAGACCAGAGAGGCTAAGACCGCATTGACTCAGTGCGGTATTCAGCCTCTCTGGTGTCAAGTCTGATTTTGGAAAAAAAAAAAAAAAATCAAAAATCAGACAGAGTGTTGACACCAGAGAGGCTAAGACCGCATTGACTCAGTGCGGTATTCAGCCTCTCTGGTGTCAAGTCTGATTTTGGAAAAAAAAAAAAAAAATCCAAAATCAGACAGAGTGTTGAGACCAGAGAGGCTAAGACCGCATTGACTCAGTGCGGTATTCAGCCTCTCTGGTGTCAAGTCTGATTTTGGAAAAAAAAAAAAATCCAAAATAAGACAGTGTTGAGACCAGAGAGGCTAAGACCGCATTGACTCAGTGCGGTATTCAGCCTCTCTGGTGTCAAGTCTGATTTTGGAAAAAAAAAAAAAAATCCAAAATCAGACAGAGTGTTGAGACCAGAGAGGCTAAGACCGCATTGACTCAGTGCGGTATTCAGCCTCTCTGGTGTCAAGTCTGATTTTGGAAAAAAAAAAAAAAAAATCCAAAATCAGACAGAGTGTTGAGACCAGAGAGGCTAAGACCGCATTGACTCAGTGCGGTATTCAGCCTCTCTGGTGTCAAGTCTGATTTTGGAAAAAAAAAAAAAAAATCCAAAATCAGACAGAGTGTTGAGACCAGAGAGGCTAAGACCGCATTGACTCAGTGCGGTATTCAGCCTCTCTGGTGTCAAGTCTGATTTTGGAAAAAAAAAAAAAAAATCAAAAATCAGACAGAGTGTTGACACCAGAGAGGCTAAGACCGCATTGACTCCGTGCGGTATTCAGCCTCTCTGGTGTCAAGTCTGATTTTGGAAAAAAAAAAAAAAAAATCCAAAATCAGACAGAGTGTTGAGACCAGAGAGGCTAAGACCGCATTGACTCAGTGCGGTATTCAGCCTCTCTGGTGTCAAGTCTGATTTTGGGAAAAAAAAAAAAAAAAAAATCCAAAATCAGACAGAGTGTTGACACCAGAGAGGCTAAGACCGCATTGACTCAGTGCGGTATTCAGCCTCTCTGGTGTCAAGTCTGATTTTGGAAAAAAAAAAAAAATCCAAAATCAGACAGAGTGTTGACACCAGAGAGGCTAAGACCGCATTGACTCAGTGCAGTATTCAGCCTCTCTGGTGTCAAGTCTGATTTTGGAAAAAAAAAAAAAAAAATCCAAAATCAGACAGTGTTGACACCAGAGAGGCTAAGACCGCATTGACTCAGTGCGGTATTCAGCCTCTCTGGTGTCAAGTCTGATTTTTGAAAAAAAAAAAAAAAAATCCAAAATAAGACAGAGTGTTGACACCAGAGACGCTAAGACCGCATTGACTCAGTGCGGTATTCAGCCTCTCTGGTGTCAAGTCTGATTTTGGAAAAAAAAAAAAAAAAATCCAAAATAAGACAGAGTGTTGACACCAGAGAGGCTAAGACCGCATTGACTCAGTGCGGTATTCAGCCTCTCTGGTGTCAAGTCTGATTTTGGAAAAAAAAAAAAAAAAATCCAAAATAAGACAGAGTGTTGACACCAGAGAGGCTAAGACCGCATTGACTCAGTGCGGTATTCAGCCTCTCTGGTGTCAAGTCTGATTTTGGAAAAAAAAAAAAAATCCAAAATCAGACAGAGTGTTGAGACCAGAGAGGCTAAGACCGCATTGACTCAGTGCGGTATTCAGCCTCTCTGGTGTCAAGTCTGATTTTGGAAAAAAAAAAAAAAAAATCCAAAATAAGACAGAGTGTTGAGACCAGAGAGGCTAAGACCGCATTGACTCAGTGCGGTATTCAGCCTCTCTGGTGTCAAGTCTGATTTTGGAAAAAAAAAAAAAAATCCAAAATCAGACAGAGTGTTGACACCAGAGAGGCTAAGACCGCATTGACTCAGTGCAGTATTCAGCCTCTCTGGTGTCAAGTCTGATTTTGGAAAAAAAAAAAAAAAAAATCCAAAATCAGACAGTGTTGACACCAGAGAGGCTAAGACCGCATTGACTCAGTGCGGTATTCAGCCTCTCTGGTGTCAAGTCTGATTTTGGAAAAAAAAAAAAAAAAATCCAAAATAAGACAGAGTGTTGACACCAGAGAGGCTAAGACCGCATTGACTCAGTGCGGTATTCAGCCTCTCTGGTGTCAAGTCTGATTTTGGAAAAAAAAAAAAAAAATCCAAAATCAGACAGAGTGTTGACACCAGAGAGGCTAAGACCGCATTGACTCAGTGCGGTATTCAGCCTCTCTGGTGTCAAGTCTGATTTTGGAAAAAAAAAAAAAAAATCCAAAATCAGACAGAGTGTTGAGACCAGAGAGGCTAAGACCGCATTGACTCAGTGCAGTATTCAGCCTCTCTGGTGTCAAGTCTGATTTTGGAAAAAAAAAAAAAAAATCCAAAATAAGACAGAGTGTTGAGACCAGAGAGGCTAAGACCGCATTGACTCAGTGCGGTATTCAGCCTCTCTGGTGTCAAGTCTGATTTTGGAAAAAAAAAAAAAATCCAAAATCAGACAGAGTGTTGAGACCAGAGAGGCTAAGACCGCATTGACTCAGTGCGGTATTCAGCCTCTCTGGTGTCAAGTCTGATTTTGGAAAAAAAAAAAAAATCCAAAATCAGACAGAGTGTTGACACCAGAGAGGCTAAGACCGCATTGACTCAGTGCGGTATTCAGCCTCTCTGGTGTCAAGTCTGATTTTGGAAAAAAAAAAAAAAAATCCAAAATCAGACAGAGTTTTGACACCAGAGAGGCTAAGACCGCATTGACTCAGTGCGGTATTCAGCCTCTCTGGTGTCAAGTCTGATTTTGGAAAAAAAAAAAAAAAAATCCAAAATAAGACAGAGTGTTGAGACCAGAGAGGCTAAGACCGCATTGACTCAGTGCGGTATTCAGCCTCTCTGGTGTCAAGTCTGATTTTGGAAGAAAAAAAAAAAATCCAAAATCAGACAGAGTGTTGACACCAGAGAGGCTAAGACCGCATTGACTCAGTGCAGTATTCAGCCTCTCTGGTGTCAAGTCTGATTTTGGAAAAAAAAAAAAAAAAAATCCAAAATCAGACAGTGTTGACACCAGAGAGGCTAAGACCGCATTGACTCAGTGCGGTATTCAGCCTCTCTGGTGTCAAGTCTGATTTTGGAAAAAAAAAAAAAAAAATCCAAAATAAGACAGAGTGTTGACACCAGAGAGGCTAAGACCGCATTGACTCAGTGCGGTATTCAGCCTCTCTGGTGTCAAGTCTGATTTTGGAAAAAAAAAAAAAAAATCCAAAATCAGACAGTGTTGACACCAGAGAGGCTAAGACCGCATTGACTCAGTGCGGTATTCAGCCTCTCTGGTGTCAAGTCTGATTTTGGAAAAAAAAAAAAAAATCCAAAATCAGACAGAGTGTTGAGACCAGAGAGGCTAAGACCGCATTGACTCAGTGCGGTATTCAGCCTCTCTGGTGTCAAGTCTGATTTTGGAAAAAAAAAAAAAAAATCCAAAATCAGACAGAGTGTTGACACCAGAGAGGCTAAGACCGCATTGACTCAGTGCGGTATTCAGCCTCTCTGGTGTCAAGTCTGATTTTGGAAAAAAAAAAAAAAAAAATCCAAAATCAGACAGAGTGTTGAGACCAGAGAGGCTAAGACCACATTGACTCAGTGCGGTATTCAGCCTCTCTGGTGTCAAGTCTGATTTTGGGAAAAAAAAAAAAAAATCCAAAATCAGACAGAGTGTTGAGACCAGAGAGGCTAAGACCGCATTGACTCAGTGCGGTATTCAGCCTCTCTGGTGTCAAGTCTGATTTTGGAAAAAAAAAAAAAAAATCCAAAATAAGACAGAGTGTTGAGACCAGTGAGGCTAAGACCGCATTGACTCAGTGCGGTATTCAGCCTCTCTGGTGTCAAGTCTGATTTTGGAAAAAAAAAAAAAAAAAATCCAAAATCAGACAGAGTGTTGAGACCAGAGAGGCTAAGACCGCATTGACTCAGTGCGGTATTCAGCCTCTCTGGTGTCAAGTCTGATTTTGGAAAAAAAAAAAAAATCCAAAATCAGACAGAGTGTTGACACCAGAGAGGCTAAGACCGCATTGACTCAGTGCGGTATTCAGCCTCTCTGGTGTCAAGTCTGATTTTGGAAAAAAAAAAAAAAAATCCAAAATCAGACAGAGTGTTGACACCAGAGAGGCTAAGACCGCATTGACTCAGTGCGGTATTCAGCCTCTCTGGTGTCAAGTCTGATTTTGGAAAAAAAAAAAAAATCCAAAATAAGACAGTGTTGAGACCAGAGAGGCTAAGACCGCATTGACTCAGTGCGGTATTCAGCCTCTCTGGTGTCAAGTCTGATTTTGGAAAAAAAAAAAAAAAATCCAAAATCAGACAGAGTGTTGAGACCAGAGAGGCTAAGACCGCATTGACTCAGTGCAGTATTCAGCCTCTCTGGTGTCAAGTCTGATTTTGGAAAAAAAAAAAAAAATCCAAAATCAGACAGAGTGTTGAGACCAGAGAGGCTAAGACCGCATTGACTCAGTGCGGTATTCAGCCTCTCTGGTGTCAAGTCTGATTTTGGAAAAAAAAAAAAAAAATCCAAAATCAGACAGAGTGTTGAGACCAGAGAGGCTAAGACCGCATTGACTCAGTGCGGTATTCAGCCTCTCTGGTGTCAAGTCTGATTTTGGAAAAAAAAAAAAAAAATCAAAAACCAGACAGAGTGTTGACACCAGAGAGGCTAAGACCGCATTGACTCAGTGCGGTATTCAGCCTCTCTGGTGTCAAGTCTGATTTTGGAAAAAAAAAAAAAAAATCCAAAATCAGACAGAGTGTTGAGACCAGAGAGGCTAAGACCGCATTGACTCAGTGCGGTATTCAGCCTCTCTGGTGTCAAGTCTGATTTTGGGAAAAAAAAAAAAAAAAAATCCAAAATCAGACAGAGTGTTGACACCAGAGAGGCTAAGACCGCATTGACTCAGTGCGGTATTCAGCCTCTCTGGTGTCAAGTCTGATTTTGGAAAAAAAAAAAAAAATCCAAAATCAGACAGAGTGTTGACACCAGAGAGGCTAAGACCGCATTGACTCAGTGCGGTATTCAGCCTCTCTGGTGTCAAGTCTGATTTTGGAAAAAAAAAAAAAAATCCAAAATCAGACAGAGTGTTGACACCAGAGAGGCTAAGACCGCATTGACTCAGTGCAGTATTCAGCCTCTCTGGTGTCAAGTCTGATTTTGGAAAAAAAAAAAAAAAAATCCAAAATCAGACAGTGTTGACACCAGAGAGGCTAAGACCGCATTGACTCAGTGCGGTATTCAGCCTCTCTGGTGTCAAGTCTGATTTTGGAAAAAAAAAAAAAAATCCAAAATCAGACAGAGTGTTGAGACCAGAGAGGCTAAGACCGCATTGACTCAGTGCGGTATTCAGCCTCTCTGGTGTCAAGTCTGATTTTGGAAAAAAAAAAAAAAAATCCAAAATCAGACAGAGTGTTGAGACCAGAGAGGCTAAGACCGCATTGACTCAGTGCGGTATTCAGCCTCTCTGGTGTCAAGTCTGATTTTGGAAAAAAAAAAAAAAATCAAAAATCAGACAGAGTGTTGACACCAGAGAGGCTAAGACCGCATTGACTCAGTGCGGTATTCAGCCTCTCTGGTGTCAAGTCTGATTTTGGAAAAAAAAAAAAAAAATCCAAAATCAGACAGAGTGTTGAGACCAGAGAGGCTAAGACCGCATTGACTCAGTGCGGTATTCAGCCTCTCTGGTGTCAAGTCTGATTTTGGAAAAAAAAAAAAAAAATCCAAAATAAGACAGAGTGTTGACACCAGAGAGGCTAAGACCGCATTGACTCAGTGCGGTATTCAGCCTCTCTGGTGTCAAGTCTGATTTTGGAAAAAAAAAAAAAAAATCCAAAATCAGACAGAGTGTTGAGACCAGAGAGGCTAAGACCGCATTGACTCAGTGCGGTATTCAGCCTCTCTGGTGTCAAGTCTGATTTTGGAAAAAAAAAAAAATCCAAAATCAGACAGAGTGTTGACACCAGAGAGGCTAAGACCGCATTGACTCAGTGCGGTATTCAGCCTCTCTGGTGTCAAGTCTGATTTTGGAAAAAAAATAAATAAATCCAAAATCAGACAGAGTGTTGACACCAGAGAGGCTAAGACCGCATTGACTCAGTGCGGTATTCAGCCTCTCTGGTTGTCAAGTCTGATTTTGGAAAAAAAAAAAAAATCCAAAATAAGACAGTGTTGAGACCAGAGAGGCTAAGACCGCATTGACTCAGTGCGGTATTCAGCCTCTCTGGTGTCAAGTCTGATTTTGGAAAAAAAAAAAAAAAATCCAAAATCAGACAGAGTGTTGAGACCAGAGAGGCTAAGACCGCATTGACTCAGTGCGGTATTCAGCCTCTCTGGTGTCAAGTCTGATTTTGGAAAAAAAAAAAAAAAATCCAAAATCAGACAGAGTGTTGAGACCAGAGAGGCTAAGACCGCATTGACTCAGTGCGGTATTCAGCCTCTCTGGTGTCAAGTCTGATTTTGGAAAAAAAAAAAAAAAATCCAAAATCAGACAGAGTGTTGAGACCAGAGAGGCTAAGACCGCATTGACTCAGTGCGGTATTCAGCCTCTCTGGTGTCAAGTCTGATTTTGGAAAAAAAAAAAAAAAATCCAAAATCAGACAGAGTGTTGAGACCAGAGAGGCTAAGACCGCATTGACTCAGTGCGGTATTCAGCCTCTCTGGTGTCAAGTCTGATTTTGGAAAAAAAATCAAAAATCAAAATCAGACAGAGTGTTGACACCAGAGAGGCTAAGACGCATTGACTCAGTGCGGTATTCAGCCTCTCTGGTGTCAAGTCTGATTTTGGAAAAAAAAAAAAAAAATCCAAAATCAGACAGAGTGTTGAGACCAGAGAGGCTAAGACCGCATTGACTCAGTGCGGTATTCAGCCTCTCTGGTGTCAAGTCTGATTTTGGAAAAAAAAAAAAAAAAATCCAAAATAAGACAGAGTGTTGACACCAGAGAGGCTAAGACCGCATTGACTCAGTGCGGTATTCAGCCTCTCTGTGTCAAGTCTGATTTTGGAAAAAAAAAAAAAAAAAATCCAAAATCAGACAGAGTGTTGAGACCAGAGAGGCTAAGACCGCATTGACTCAGTGCGGTATTCAGCCTCTCTGGTGTCAAGTCTGATTTTGGAAAAAAAAAAAAATCCAAAATCAGACAGAGTGTTGACACCAGAGAGGCTAAGACCGCATTGACTCAGTGCGGTATTCAGCCAGCCTCTCTGGTGTCAAGTCTGATTTTGGAAAAAAAAAAAAAAAATCCAAAATCAGACAGAGTGTTGACACCAGAGAGGCTAAGACCGCATTGACTCAGTGCGGTATTCAGCCTCTCTGGTGTCAAGTCTGATTTTGGAAAAAAAAAAAAAAATCCAAAATAAGACAGTGTTGAGACCAGAGAGGCTAAGACCGCATTGACTCAGTGCGGTATTCAGCCTCTCTGGTGTCAAGTCTGATTTTGGAAAAAAAAAAAAAAAATCCAAAATCAGACAGAGTGTTGAGACCAGAGAGGCTAAGACCGCATTGACTCAGTGCGGTATTCAGCCTCTCTGGTGTCAAGTCTGATTTTGGAAAAAAAAAAAAAAAAATCCAAAATCAGACAGAGTGTTGAGACCAGAGAGGCTAAGACCGCATTGACTCAGTGCGGTATTCAGCCTCTCTGGTGTCAAGTCTGATTTTGGAAAAAAAAAAAAAAAATCCAAAATCAGACAGAGTGTTGAGACCAGAGAGGCTAAGACCGCATTGACTCAGTGCGGTATTCAGCCTCTCTGGTGTCAAGTCTGATTTTGGGAAAAAAAAAAAAAAATCCAAAATCAGACAGAGTGTTGAGACCAGAGAGGCTAAGACCGCATTGACTCAGTGCGGTATTCAGCCTCTCTGGTGTCAAGTCTGATTTTGGAAAAAAAAAAAAAAAATCCAAAATAAGACAGAGTGTTGAGACCAGTGAGGCTAAGACCGCATTGACTCAGTGCGGTATTCAGCCTCTCTGGTGTCAAGTCTGATTTTGGAAAAAAAAAAAAAAAAATCCAAAATCAGACAGAGTGTTGAGACCAGAGAGGCTAAGACCGCATTGACTCAGTGCGGTATTCAGCCTCTCTGGTGTCAAGTCTGATTTTGGAAAAAAAAAAAAAAAAATCCAAAATCAGACAGAGTGTTGAGACCAGAGAGGCTAAGACCGCATTGACTCAGTGCGGTATTCAGCCTCTCTGGTGTCAAGTCTGATTTTGGAAAAAAAAAAAAAATCCAAAATCAGACAGAGTGTTGACACCAGAGAGGCTAAGACCGCATTGACTCAGTGCGGTATTCAGCCTCTCTGGTGTCAAGTCTGATTTTGGAAAAAAAAAAAAAAAATCCAAAATCAGACAGAGTGTTGACACCAGAGAGGCTAAGACCGCATTGACTCAGTGCGGTATTCAGCCTCTCTGGTGTCAAGTCTGATTTTGGAAAAAAAAAAAAAAATCCAAAATAAGACAGTGTTGAGACCAGAGAGGCTAAGACCGCATTGACTCAGTGCGGTATTCAGCCTCTCTGGTGTCAAGTCTGATTTTTGAAAAAAAAAAAAAAAATCCAAAATCAGACAGAGTGTTGAGACCAGAGAGGCTAAGACCGCATTGACTCAGTGCGGTATTCAGCCTCTCTGGTGTCAAGTCTGATTTTGGAAAAAAAAAAAAAAAAATCCAAAATCAGACAGAGTGTTGAGACCAGAGAGGCTAAGACCGCATTGACTCAGTGCGGTATTCAGCCTCTCTGGTGTCAAGTCTGATTTTGGAAAAAAAAAAAAAAAATCCAAAATCAGACAGAGTGTTGAGACCAGAGAGGCTAAGACCGCATTGACTCAGTGCGGTATTCAGCCTCTCTGGTGTCAAGTCTGATTTTGGGAAAAAAAAAAAAAAATCCAAAATCAGACAGAGTGTTGAGACCAGAGAGGCTAAGACCGCATTGACTCAGTGCGGTATTCAGCCTCTCTGGTGTCAAGTCTGATTTTGGAAAAAAAAAAAAAAAATCCAAAATAAGACAGAGTGTTGAGACCAGTGAGGCTAAGACCGCATTGACTCAGTGCGGTATTCAGCCTCTCTGGTGTCAAGTCTGATTTTGGAAAAAAAAAAAAAAAAAATCCAAAATCAGACAGAGTGTTGAGACCAGAGAGGCTAAGACCGCATTGACTCAGTGCGGTATTCAGCCTCTCTGGTGTCAAGTCTGATTTTGGAAAAAAAAAAAAATCCAAAATCAGACAGAGTGTTGACACCAGAGAGGCTAAGACCGCATTGACTCAGTGCGGTATTCAGCCTCTCTGGTGTCAAGTCTGATTTTGGAAAAAAAAAAAAAAAAATCCAAAATCAGACAGAGTGTTGACACCAGAGAGGCTAAGACCGCATTGACTCAGTGCGGTATTCAGCCTCTCTGGTGTCAAGTCTGATTTTGGAAAAAAAAAAAAAATCCAAAATAAGACAGTGTTGAGACCAGAGAGGCTAAGACCGCATTGACTCAGTGCGGTATTCAGCCTCTCTGGTGTCAAGTCTGATTTTGGAAAAAAAAAAAAAAAAATCCAAAATCAGACAGAGTGTTGAGACCAGAGAGGCTAAGACCGCATTGACTCAGTGCAGTATTCAGCCTCTCTGGTGTCAAGTCTGATTTTGGAAAAAAAAAAAAAAAAATCCAAAATCAGACAGAGTGTTGAGACCAGAGAGGCTAAGACCGCATTGACTCAGTGCGGTATTCAGCCTCTCTGGTGTCAAGTCTGATTTTGGAAAAAAAAAAAAAAATCCAAAATCAGACAGAGTGTTGAGACCAGAGAGGCTAAGACCGCATTGACTCAGTGCGGTATTCAGCCTCTCTGGTGTCAAGTCTGATTTTGGAAAAAAAAAAAAAAATCAAAAATCAGACAGAGTGTTGACACCAGAGAGGCTAAGACCGCATTGACTCAGTGCGGTATTCAGCCTCTCTGGTGTCAAGTCTGATTTTGGAAAAAAAAATAAAAAATCCAAAATCAGACAGAGTGTTGAGACCAGAGAGGCTAAGACCGCATTGACTCAGTGCGGTATTCAGCCTCTCTGGTGTCAAGTCTGATTTTGGAAAAAAAAAAAAAAAAAAAATCCAAAATCAGACAGAGTGTTGACACCAGAGAGGCTAAGACCGCATTGACTCAGTGCGGTATTCAGCCTCTCTGGTGTCAAGTCTGATTTTGGAAAAAAAAAAAAAAATCCAAAATCAGACAGAGTGTTGACACCAGAGAGGCTAAGACCGCATTGACTCAGTGCGGTATTCAGCCTCTCTGGTGTCAAGTCTGATTTTGGAAAAAAAAAAAAAAATCCAAAATCAGACAGAGTGTTGACACCAGAGAGGCTAAGACCGCATTGACTCAGTGCAGTATTCAGCCTCTCTGGTGTCAAGTCTGATTTTGGAAAAAAAAAAAAAAAATCCAAAATCAGACAGTGTTGACACCAGAGAGGCTAAGACCGCATTGACTCAGTGCGGTATTCAGCCTCTCTGGTGTCAAGTCTGATTTTGGAAAAAAAAAAAAAAATCCAAAATCAGACAGAGTGTTGAGACCAGAGAGGCTAAGACCGCATTGACTCAGTGCGGTATTCAGCCTCTCTGGTGTCAAGTCTGATTTTGGAAAAAAAAAAAAAAAATCCAAAATCAGACAGAGTGTTGAGACCAGAGAGGCTAAGACCGCATTGACTCAGTGCGGTATTCAGCCTCTCTGGTGTCAAGTCTGATTTTGGAAAAAAAAAAAAAAAATCCAAAATCAGACAGAGTGTTGAGACCAGAGAGGCTAAGACCGCATTGACTCAGTGCGGTATTCAGCCTCTCTGGTGTCAAGTCTGATTTTGGAAAAAAAAAAAAAAAATCCAAAATCAGACAGAGTGTTGAGACCAGAGAGGCTAAGACCGCATTGACTCAGTGCGGTATTCAGCCTCTCTGGTGTCAAGTCTGATTTTGGAAAAAAAAAAAAAAATCAAAAATCAGACAGAGTGTTGACACCAGAGAGGCTAAGACCGCATTGACTCAGTGCGGTATTCAGCCTCTCTGGTGTCAAGTCTGATTTTGGAAAAAAAAAAAAAAAATCCAAAATCAGACAGAGTGTTGAGACCAGAGAGGCTAAGACCGCATTGACTCAGTGCGGTATTCAGCCTCTCTGGTGTCAAGTCTGATTTTGGAAAAAAAAAAAAAAAAATCCAAAATAAGACAGAGTGTTGACACCAGAGAGGCTAAGACCGCATTGACTCAGTGCGGTATTCAGCCTCTCTGGTGTCAAGTCTGATTTTGGAAAAAAAAAAAAAAAAATCCAAAATCAGACAGAGTGTTGAGACCAGAGAGGCTAAGACCGCATTGACTCAGTGCGGTATTCAGCCTCTCTGGTGTCAAGTCTGATTTTGGAAAAAAAAAAAAAATCCAAAATCAGACAGAGTGTTGACACCAGAGAGGCTAAGACCGCATTGACTCAGTGCGGTATTCAGCCTCTCTGGTGTCAAGTCTGATTTTGGAAAAAAAAAAAAAAAAATCCAAAATCAGACAGAGTGTTGACACCAGAGAGGCTAAGACCGCATTGACTCAGTGCGGTATTCAGCCTCTCTGGTGTCAAGTCTGATTTTGGAAAAAAAAAAAAAATCCAAAATAAGACAGTGTTGAGACCAGAGAGGCTAAGACCGCATTGACTCAGTGCGGTATTCAGCCTCTCTGGTGTCAAGTCTGATTTTGGAAAAAAAAAAAAAAAATCCAAAATCAGACAGAGTGTTGAGACCAGAGAGGCTAAGACCGCATTGACTCAGTGCGGTATTCAGCCTCTCTGGTGTCAAGTCTGATTTTGGAAAAAAAAAAAAAAAATCCAAAATCAGACAGAGTGTTGAGACCAGAGAGGCTAAGACCGCATTGACTCAGTGCGGTATTCAGCCTCTCTGGTGTCAAGTCTGATTTTGGAAAAAAAAAAAAAAAATCCAAAATCAGACAGAGTGTTGAGACCAGAGAGGCTAAGACCGCATTGACTCAGTGCGGTATTCAGCCTCTCTGGTGTCAAGTCTGATTTTGGGAAAAAAAAAAAAAAATCCAAAATCAGACAGAGTGTTGAGACCAGAGAGGCTAAGACCGCATTGACTCAGTGCGGTATTCAGCCTCTCTGGTGTCAAGTCTGATTTTGGAAAAAAAAAAAAAAAATCCAAAATAAGACAGAGTGTTGAGACCAGTGAGGCTAAGACCGCATTGACTCAGTGCGGTATTCAGCCTCTCTGGTGTCAAGTCTGATTTTGGAAAAAAAAAAAAAAAAATCCAAAATCAGACAGAGTGTTGAGACCAGAGAGGCTAAGACCGCATTGACTCAGTGCGGTATTCAGCCTCTCTGGTGTCAAGTCTGATTTTGGAAAAAAAAAAAAATCCAAAATCAGACAGAGTGTTGACACCAGAGAGGCTAAGACCGCATTGACTCAGTGCGGTATTCAGCCTCTCTGGTGTCAAGTCTGATTTTGGAAAAAAAAAAAAAAAATCCAAAATCAGACAGAGTGTTGACACCAGAGAGGCTAAGACCGCATTGACTCAGTGCGGTATTCAGCCTCTCTGGTGTCAAGTCTGATTTTGGAAAAAAAAAAAAAATCCAAAATAAGACAGTGTTGAGACCAGAGAGGCTAAGACCGCATTGACTCAGTGCGGTATTCAGCCTCTCTGGTGTCAAGTCTGATTTTGGAAAAAAAAAAAAAAAATCCAAAATCAGACAGAGTGTTGAGACCAGAGAGGCTAAGACCGCATTGACTCAGTGCAGTATTCAGCCTCTCTGGTGTCAAGTCTGATTTTGGAAAAAAAAAAAAAAAATCCAAAATCAGACAGAGTGTTGAGACCAGAGAGGCTAAGACCGCATTGACTCAGTGCGGTATTCAGCCTCTCTGGTGTCAAGTCTGATTTTGGAAAAAAAAAAAAAAAATCCAAAATCAGACAGAGTGTTGAGACCAGAGAGGCTAAGACAGCATTGACTCAGTGCGGTATTCAGCCTCTCTGGTGTCAAGTCTGATTTTGGAAAAAAAAAAAAAAAATCAAAAATCAGACAGAGTGTTGACACCAGAGAGGCTAAGACCGCATTGACTCAGTGCGGTATTCAGCCTCTCTGGTGTCAAGTCTGATTTTGGAAAAAAAAAAAAAAAATCCAAAATCAGACAGAGTGTTGAGACCAGAGAGGCTAAGACCGCATTGACTCAGTGCGGTATTCAGCCTCTCTGGTGTCAAGTCTGATTTTGGAAAAAAAAAAAAAAAAAAAATCCAAAATCAGACAGAGTGTTGACACCAGAGAGGCTAAGACCGCATTGACTCAGTGCGGTATTCAGCCTCTCTGGTGTCAAGTCTGATTTTGGAAAAAAAAAAAAAAAATCCAAAATCAGACAGAGTGTTGACACCAGAGAGGCTAAGACCGCATTGACTCAGTGCGGTATTCAGCCTCTGGTGTCAAGTCTGATTTTGGAAAAAAAAAAAAAAAATCCAAAATCAGACAGAGTGTTGACACCAGAGAGGCTAAGACCGCATTGACTCAGTGCAGTATTCAGCCTCTCTGGTGTCAAGTCTGATTTTGGAAAAAAAAAAAAAAAAATCCAAAATCAGACAGTGTTGACACCAGAGAGGCTAAGACCGCATTGACTCAGTGCGGTATTCAGCCTCTCTGGTGTCAAGTCTGATTTTGGAAAAAAAAAAAAAAAAAAAATCCTGGTCTCAACAGAGTGTTGAGACCAGAGAGGCTAAGACCGCATTGACTCAGTGCGGTATTCAGCCTCTCTGGTGTCAAGTCTGATTTTGGAAAAAAAAAAAAAAATCCAAAATCAGACAGAGTGTTGAGACCAGAGAGGCTAAGACCGCATTGACTCAGTGCGGTATTCAGCCTCTCTGGTGTCAAGTCTGATTTTGGAAAAAAAAAAAAAAAATCCAAAATCAGACAGAGTGTTGAGACCAGAGAGGCTAAGACCGCATTGACTCAGTGCGGTATTCAGCCTCTCTGGTGTCAAGTCTGATTTTGGAAAAAAAAAAAAAAATCAAAAATCAGACAGAGTGTTGACACCAGAGAGGCTAAGACCGCATTGACTCAGTGCGGTATTCAGCCTCTCTGGTGTCAAGTCTGATTTTGGAAAAAAAAAAAAAAAATCCAAAATCAGACAGAGTGTTGAGACCAGAGAGGCTAAGACCGCATTGACTCAGTGCGGTATTCAGCCTCTCTGGTGTCAAGTCTGATTTTGGAAAAAAAAAAAAAAAAATCCAAAATAAGACAGAGTGTTGACACCAGAAAGGCTAAGACCGCATTGACTCAGTGCGGTATTCAGCCTCTCTGGTGTCAAGTCTGATTTTGGAAAAAAAAAAAAAAAAATCCAAAATCAGACAGAGTGTTGAGACCAGAGAGGCTAAGACCGCATTGACTCAGTGCGGTATTCAGCCTCTCTGGTGTCAAGTCTGATTTTGGAAAAAAAAAAAAATCCAAAATCAGACAGAGTGTTGACACCAGAGAGGCTAAGACCGCATTGACTCAGTGCGGTATTCAGCCTCTCTGGTGTCAAGTCTGATTTTGGAAAAAAAAAAAAAAAATCCAAAATCAGACAGAGTGTTGACACCAGAGAGGCTAAGACCGCATTGACTCAGTGCGGTATTCAGCCTCTCTGGTGTCAAGTCTGATTTTGGAAAAAAAAAAAAAATCCAAAATAAGACAGTGTTGAGACCAGAGAGGCTAAGACCGCATTGACTCAGTGCGGTATTCAGCCTCTCTGGTGTCAAGTCTGATTTTGGAAAAAAAAAAAAAAAATCCAAAATCAGACAGAGTGTTGAGACCAGAGAGGCTAAGACCGCATTGACTCAGTGCGGTATTCAGCCTCTCTGGTGTCAAGTCTGATTTTGGAAAAAAAAAAAAAAAAATCCAAAATCAGACAGAGTGTTGAGACCAGAGAGGCTAAGACCGCATTGACTCAGTGCGGTATTCAGCCTCTCTGGTGTCAAGTCTGATTTTGGAAAAAAAAAAAAAAATCCAAAATCAGACAGAGTGTTGAGACCAGAGAGGCTAAGACCGCATTGACTCAGTGCGGTATTCAGCCTCTCTGGTGTCAAGTCTGATTTTGGAAAAAAAAAAAAAAATCCAAAATCAGACAGAGTGTTGAGACCAGAGAGGCTAAGACCGCATTGACTCAGTGCGGTATTCAGCCTCTCTGGTGTCAAGTCTGATTTTGGAAAAAAAAAAAAAAAATCCAAAATAAGACAGAGTGTTGAGACCAGTGAGGCTAAGACCGCATTGACTCAGTGCGGTATTCAGCCTCTCTGGTGTCAAGTCTGATTTTGGAAAAAAAAAAAAAAATCCAAAATCAGACAGAGTGTTGAGACCAGAGAGGCTAAGACCGCATTGACTCAGTGCGGTATTCAGCCTCTCTGGTGTCAAGTCTGATTTTGGAAAAAAAAAAAAAAATCCAAAATCAGACAGAGTGTTGACACCAGAGAGGCTAAGACCGCATTGACTCAGTGCGGTATTCAGCCTCTCTGGTGTCAAGTCTGATTTTGGAAAAAAAAAAAAAAATCCAAAATCAGACAGAGTGTTGAGACCAGAGAGGCTAAGACCGCATTGACTCAGTGCGGTATTCAGCCTCTCTGGTGTCAAGTCTGATTTTGGAAAAAAAAAAAAAAATCCAAAATCAGACAGAGTGTTGAGACCAGAGAGGCTAAGACCGCATTGACTCAGTGCGGTATTCAGCCTCTCTGGTGTCAAGTCTGATTTTGGAAAAAAAAAAAAAAAATCCAAAATCAGACAGAGTGTTGAGACCAGAGAGGCTAAGACCGCATTGACTCAGTGCGGTATTCAGCCTCTCTGGTGTCAAGTCTGATTTTGGAAAAAAAAAAAAAAATCCAAAATCAGACAGAGTGTTGAGACCAGAGAGGCTAAGACCGCATTGACTCAGTGCGGTATTCAGCCTCTCTGGTGTCAAGTCTGATTTTGGAAAAAAAAAAAAAAAATCCAAAATCAGACAGAGTGTTGAGACCAGAGAGGCTAAGACCGCATTGACTCAGTGCGGTATTCAGCCTCTCTGGTGTCAAGTCTGATTTTGGAAAAAAAAAAAAAAAATCCAAAATAAGACAGAGTGTTGAGACCAGTGAGGCTAAGACCGCATTGACTCAGTGCGGTATTCAGCCTCTCTGGTGTCAAGTCTGATTTTGGAAAAAAAAAAAAAAAATCCAAAATCAGACAGAGTGTTGAGACCAGAGAGGCTAAGACCGCATTGACTCAGTGCGGTATTCAGCCTCTCTGGTGTCAAGTCTGATTTTGGAAAAAAAAAAAAAAATCCAAAATCAGACAGAGTGTTGACACCAGAGAGGCTAAGACCGCATTCCGCATTGACTCAGTGCGGTATTCAGCTCTCTGGTGTCAAGTCTGATTTTGGAAAAAAAAAAAAAAAATCCAAAATCAGACAGAGTGTTGAGACCAGAGAGGCTAAGACCGCATTGACTCAGTGCGGTATTCAGCCTCTCTGGTGTCAAGTCTGATTTTGGAAAAAAAAAAAAAAATCCAAAATCAGACAGAGTGTTGACACCAGAGAGGCTAAGACCGCATTGACTCAGTGCGGTATTCAGCCTCTCTGGTGTCAAGTCTGATTTTGGAAAAAAAAAAAAAAAATCCAAAATCAGACAGAGTGTTGAGACCAGAGAGGCTAAGACCGCATTGACTCAGTGCGGTATTCAGCCTCTCTGGTGTCAAGTCTGATTTTGGAAAAAAAAAAAAAAAAATCCAAAATCAGACAGAGTGTTGACACCAGAGAGGCTAAGACCGCATTGACTCAGTGCGGTATTCAGCCTCTCTGGTGTCAAGTCTGATTTTGGAAAAAAAAAAAAAAATCCAAAATCAGACAGAGTGTTGAGACCAGAGAGGCTAAGACCGCATTGACTCAGTGCGGTATTCAGCCTCTCTGGTGTCAAGTCTGATTTTGGAAAAAAAAAAAAAAAATCCAAAATCAGACAGAGTGTTGACACCAGAGAGGCTAAGACCGCATTGACTCAGTGCGGTATTCAGCCTCTCTGGTGTCAAGTCTGATTTTGGAAAAAAAAAAAAAAAAATCCTAAATCAGACAGAGTGTTGAGACCAGAGAGGCTAAGACCGCATTGACTCAGTGCGGTATTCAGCCTCTCTGGTGTCAAGTCTGATTTTGGGAAAAAAAAAAAAAAATCCAAAATCAGACAGAGTGTTGACACCAGAGAGGCTAAGAGCCGCATTGACTCAGTGCGGTATTCAGCCTCTCTGGTGTCAAGTCTGATTTTGGAAAAAAAAAAAAAAAAATCCAAAATCAGACAGAGTGTTGAGACCAGAGAGGCTAAGACCGCATTGACTCAGTGCGGTATTCAGCCTCTCTGGTGTCAAGTCTGATTTTGGAAAAAAAAAAAAAAAATCCAAAATCAGACAGAGTGTTGACACCAGAGAGGCTAAGACCGCATTGACTCAGTGCGGTATTCAGCCTCTCTGGTGTCAAGTCTGATTTTGGAAAAAAAAAAAAAAAAAAATCCAAAATCAGACAGAGTGTTGACACCAGAGAGGCTAAGACCGCATTGACTCAGTGCGGTATTCAGCCTCTCTGGTGTCAAGTCTGATTTTTGGAAAAAAAAAAAAAAAATCCAAAATCAGACAGAGTGTTGACACCAGAGAGGCTAAGACCGCATTGACTCAGTGCGGTATTCAGCCTCTCTGGTGTCAAGTCTGATTTTGGAAAAAAAAAAAAAAAATCCAAAATCAGACAGAGTGTTGACACCAGAGAGGCTAAGACCGCATTGACTCAGTGCGGTATTCAGCCTCTCTGGTGTCAAGTCTGATTTTGGAAAAAAAAAAAAAAAATCCAAATCAGACAGAGTGTTGACACCAGAGAGGCTAAGACCGCATTGACTCAGTGCGGTATTCAGCCTCTCTGGTGTCAAGTCTGATTTTGGAAAAAAAAAAAAAAATCCAAAATCAGACAGAGTGTTGAGACCAGAGAGGCTAAGACCGCATTGACTCAGTGCGGTATTCAGCCTCTCTGGTGTCAAGTCTGATTTTGGAAAAAAAAAAAAAAATCCAAAATCAGACAGAGTGTTGACACCAGAGAGGCTAAGACCGCATTGACTCAGTGCGGTATTCAGCCTCTCTGGTGTCAAGTCTGATTTTGGAAAAAAAAAAAAAAAAATCCAAAATCAGACAGAGTGTTGAGACCAGAGAGGCTAAGACCGCATTGACTCAGTGCGGTATTCAGCCTCTCTGGTGTCAAGTCTGATTTTGAAAAAAAAAAAAAACAATCCAAAATCAGACAGAGTGTTGACACCAGAGAGGCTAAGACCGCATTGACTCAGTGCGGTATTCAGCCTCTCTGGTGTCAAGTCTGATTTTGGAAAAAAAAAAAAAAAAATCCAAAATCAGACAGAGTGTTGAGACCAGAGAGGCTAAGACCGCATTGACTCAGTGCGGTATTCAGCCTCTCTGGTGTCAAGTCTGATTTTGGAAAAAAAAAAAAAAAATCCAAAATCAGACAGAGTGTTGACACCAGAGAGGCTAAGACCGCATTGACTCAGTGCGGTATTCAGCCTCTCTGGTGTCAAGTCTGATTTTGGAAAAAAAAAAAAAATCCAAAATCAGACAGAGTGTTGAGACAGAGAGGCTAAGACCGACATTGACTCAGTGCGGTATTCAGCCTCTCTGGTGTCAAGTCTGATTTTGGAAAAAAAAAAAAAAATCCAAAATCAGACAGAGTGTTGACACCAGAGAGGCTAAGACCGCATTGACTCAGTGCGGTATTCAGCCTCTCTGGTGTCAAGTCTGATTTTGGAAAAAAAAAAAAAAAATCCAAATCAGACAGAGTGTTGAGACCAGAGAGGCTAAGACCGCATTGACTCAGTGCGGTATTCAGCCTCTCTGGTGTCAAGTCTGATTTTGGAAAAAAAAAAAAAAATCCAAAATCAGACAGAGTGTTGACACCAGAGAGGCTAAGACCGCATTGACTCAGTGCGGTATTCAGCCTCTCTGGTGTCAAGTCTGATTTTTGAAAAAAAAAAAAAAAAAATCCAAAATCAGACAGAGTGTTGAGACCAGAGAGGCTAAGACCGCATTGACTCAGTGCGGTATTCAGCCTCTCTGGTGTCAAGTCTGATTTTGGAAAAAAAAAAAAAAAATCCAAAATCAGACAGAGTGTTGACACCAGAGAGGCTAAGACCGCATTGACTCAGTGCGGTATTCAGCCTCTCTGGTGTCAAGTCTGATTTTGGAAAAAAAAAAAAAAATCCAAAATCAGACAGAGTGTTGAGCACCAGAGAGGCTAAGACCGCATTGACTCAGTGCGGTATTCAGCCTCTCTGGTGTCAAGTCTGATTTTGGAAAAAAAAAAAAAAAATCCAAAATCAGACAGAGTGTTGACACCAGAGAGGCTAAGACCGCATTGACTCAGTGCGGTATTCAGCCTCTCTGGTGTCAAGTCTGATTTTGGAAAAAAAAAAAAAAAATCCAAATCAGACAGAGTGTTGAGACCAGAGAGGCTAAGACCGCATTGACTCAGTGCGGTATTCAGCCTCTCTGGTGTCAAGTCTGATTTTGGAAAAAAAAAAAAAAAATCCAAAATCAGACAGAGTGTTGACACCAGAGAGGCTAAGACCGCATTGACTCAGTGCGGTATTCAGCCTCTCTGGTGTCAAGTCTGATTTTGGAAAAAAAAAAAAAAAAATCCAAAATCAGACAGAGTGTTGAGACCAGAGAGGCTAAGACCGCATTGACTCAGTGCGGTATTCAGCCTCTCTGGTGTCAAGTCTGATTTTGGAAAAAAAAAAAAAAAATCCAAAATCAGACAGAGTGTTGACACCAGAGAGGCTAAGACCGCATTGACTCAGTGCGGTATTCAGCCTCTCTGGTGTCAAGTCTGATTTTGGAAAAAAAAAAAAAAAAATCCAAATCAGACAGAGTGTTGAGACCAGAGAGGCTAAGACCGCATTGACTCAGTGCGGTATTCAGCCTCTCTGGTGTCAAGTCTGATTTTGGAAAAAAAAAAAAAAAATCCAAAATCAGACAGAGTGTTGACACAGAGAGGCTAAGACCGCATTGACTCAGTGCGGTATTCAGCCTCTCTGGTGTCAAGTCTGATTTTGGAAAAAAAAAAAAAAATCCAAAATCAGACAGAGTGTTGAGACCAGAGAGGCTAAGACCGCATTGACTCAGTGCGGTATTCAGCCTCTCTGGTGTCAAGTCTGATTTTGGAAAAAAAAAAAAAAAAATCCAAAATCAGACAGAGTGTTGAACCAGAGAGGCTAAGACCGCATTGACTCAGTGCGGTATTCAGCCTCTCTAGGTGTCAAGTCTGATTTTGGAAAAAAAAAAAAAAAAATCCAAAATCAGACAGAGTGTTGAGACCAGAGAGGCTAAGACCGCATTGACTCAGTGCGGTATTCAGCCTCTCTGGTGTCAAGTCTGATTTTGGAAAAAAAAAAAAAAAATCCAAAATCAGACAGAGTGTTGACCCAGAGAGGCTAAGACCGCATTGACTCAGTGCGGTATTCAGCCTCTCTGGTGTCAAGTCTGATTTTGGAAAAAAAAAAAAAAAATCCAAAATCAGACAGAGTGTTGAACCAGAGAGGCTAAGACCGCATTGACTCAGTGCGGTATTCAGCCTCTCTGGTGTCAAGTCTGATTTTGGAAAAAAAAAAAAAAAAAATCCAAAATCAGACAGAGTGTTGACACCAGAGAGGCTAAGACCGCATTGACTCAGTGCGGTATTCAGCCTCTCTGGTGTCAAGTCTGATTTTGGAAAAAAAAAAAAAAAATCCAAATCAGACAGAGTGTTGAGACCAGAGAGGCTAAGACCGCATTGACTCAGTGCGGTATTCAGCCTCTCTGGTGTCAAGTCTGATTTTGGAAAAAAAAAAAAAAATCCAAAATCAGACAGAGTGTTGACACCAGAGAGGGCTAAGACCGCATT
>NW_028151509.1:25000-55857 GCF_964638095.1 Poromitra crassiceps | reverse complement strand
TTGGCCTTGTGACCTCGTGTTACAGGTCCTGACTCCAACATGGTCTTACTTTGGTCTCAAGTCAATCTGTGGTGTGCCAACCATCACAGCACGATTGACCAATGGCATGTCTGCCATTTCTTCTTGTGGTTGCACTACGACGGGGCTTTCTGCTGCCGTCTGTGTCTCACATTCTTCTGCTAGTACAGTACCGGGGTCATCCTCACCCGTCTGTATCTTACATTCTAGTACAGTACCGGGGTCCTCCTCACCCGCCTGTATCTTACATTCTCCTGTTAATGCAGTACCGGGGTCTTCCTCACCCGCCTGCGACTCACATTCTTCTGGTAGCACAGTACCGGGGTCCTCCTCACCCGTCTGTGTCTTACACTCTTGTGGGGGCACAGTGACGTGGCTGTCCTTTGACGTTTGTGTCCCCTCTGAATTGGTTGTGTCACTCTCATACTTGGTCTGAAACAAGGCCTCTACCTTATGTCTTGTGTATTCCATCACTGCTCTGGGGGATCCCTAAGTGCATTCCAGTGCAGGGTCCCTCGTATACTCTCTAGGGTCAAGTCAGGGTATACTGGTCCTATTCTTAGGTTTAGGTCAAAACTTAGAGTCCATGTGGGATATTATGTGTTGTATATACGACCGCCTTATAGTTTTTAAGAAATGTATTTAATCGAGTGGACGTATGTCCACTACATCCTGGCTAGGTTTGGGCATGTAATAATATTTGACAGCGTTCAGTCACGGCCTTGCTTGGGGGAAACGTGCTTACAGCAATCCTTGCTTGGGGGAGACCTGTACAGTAGTCGCTGGCCCTGCAAGGGGGAGACGTGCCAGTACAGTTATTCACGGGCCCTTTATGGGGCTAAACGTGCCTGTACCGCCGTCTCAGGCCTTGCTTGGGGGAGACATGCTTGCACCACAGTCCCGGCCTTGCTTGGGGGAAACATGCTGGTAAAGCAGTAACTGCCTTGCTTGGGGGCTCTGTTCGCTTGGCTATATTCTTGGCTGGTCTGTGAGACAGATCAATCAGTGGCCTGTGGCCTAATCTTTTTAATTGATCTAGTGGATCTAGGGTATATCTGTACACTACAGTACGTGTTGGACGTGTACCTGGTCTGACCAGGCACACTCTGCCATGCTAGCTTTTGTTTAAGCTAGTTAGCTTTGTATTTAAAGCTAATTGCTACAACTTGCTGTAAAATCCGCTTTTCAAAGCGCGCAAGTGTAGTTCCTGTTCTGCTTCTTATCTTAAGTGAGTTTAAAAGACTAACTGAGTGCTATATAGCCTGTCAATTCGTGTTTAAATTAGTCCGTTAATTTTAGACTCTCTCAGTGTCTCAAATTCACTTTTTTCAGAGAAGTATTGGCCTGCTGCGCCAACTGCTTCTAATATCAACTTTGCACCGAATTTAAGTATAATTTATGGCCTGCTCCCCCTCCTAGACGAGTAGAGGAGACTAACTAACTGCTTTATATTACACCAAATGGTGTTTAAATTAGTCCGTTATCTCAGACTAAGCAAAGCCAATGTTGTTCACCAGCCACCTGAGCAGCGCTTCTCGCTGCTAATATTAGCTTCTTGAACAACGTTTTCCGCTGCTATACTGCTTTAATATATAACAATGTCAACACTAACATAACGTTTCGGTTATATTTAACCTTCTTCAGATGTCTACAGGGTTGACAAATCTCTAAATTTGAGCTAAGAGTGTCTCTCTATTGAGTTTTCAGAAAGATCGCAGCAGCCGTGTGTTCTGTTCAGAGTCTTGGAACACACTGACGGGTGGAAAGCAGCATCCACTGGGCGTGGCTTCGGGCAAGCCTCGACATGTCACTCAAAGTGACCCTTTGTAAGGTAGATCTGTTCTCCCTACTGTTGTAGTGACAATAAAAATTATTTTTATGATTGAAAAATATTCCTAAACACTATCCTGACCTGTCCTGGTTTTTATAAGTGTATTAACTTGTACACAGATAGTGTCACCTCAGTGAATCTGGTGCACATGTGCAATGTGACACCCCAAGGTGACCATCGCAGGGTGAAAAATGTTCACCCCACCACTACTGTAGTGACAAAAAAAATATTTTTATGATTGAAAAATACTCCTAAACACTATCCTAGCCTGTCTTGGCTTTTTTAGGTGTATTGACTGTACACAGATAGTGTCACCTCCATGAATTGAGTGTCCATGTGCAATGTGGCACCTCCAAAATGCAATGTGTCGCATTGGAAATCCATTAGGCTATGTAGTTTTTTCCCCCTAAAATACTTTTCTTATGGCCTCTTCATGGCTTTATGATCTCTTGGGTTTTATAAATATTACTATTGTGCCTTGATCATTATTTTAGTAAGAGGTTTGTATGTATATAAGTATGTTTATTGCATAATACCTACAAAGCCTAAATGCCATCCAGGGTTGCATGGCACCCTTCTGTATCCTGTCCAACGATCCAATCCACCTCCCCATGACATATTATTGTTTAATAAAAATTAAACCTTATATTATACCAGCTATTGTGTCCCAGGTGTAATTAAAAGTGGTCCCTCTAGAGCTGCTTCTACTCTTTTTAGTGTTATAGCAAGTCAGGCTTCAATTCGGGCCTTCTGCTATTGTTTGCTCTGATTAGCCTACCGAAGCAGGTTATCATTGTTTTTTCAACAATTAATAACATATCTTCTTTCTAATGACCCCCCCAGGGTTTACTCACACCTGATTTTGGTGTTTAAGTGACCTGAGGTCTTCCCTTTGGTCATCTGGTGTTTAATGCTAGATTAAGCATTTTTAAGGGGTAAATTATATTTGCCTTTTTGAACTGTAATTGTGTTTCTCATCATGTCTCTGTCTGTTCCCACAGGGTCTGTCCCCCACCATTCAACCTCCACCAGGCAACACCGTCCCAGGTAAGTATTAGTTTATAAATTAGGATTAGGTCATACCCTGCAGTGGTTAGGTTGTGTATGGAGGGTAGGTTGAGGTTAGCTCTACCCTCTCTCTTGTGGGTTTTTGTTCAGGTAAGTATTTAACCTCCTGGTTAAGTTGAGGTTATGTATGAAGTGGTTAGGTTCAGGAGAGGGATCAGAATCCCTGTAGGATTGGAACGGTTAGGGTGTGTAGAATAGGTGGGTTGGGTTTAACCCTGTGTGCTCTGTCCTGGGTTTAAACTCAGAGATCAGAGTCTTAGGGTTGCCATACCGGGCATGTTTTTCTTTAGTAAGACTAGGCCTGTAATTTCGGTCCTAGGGGATAGAAGATGGCGAGAGGGTTAGGTTGAGACATGATGAGTAAGTGTGGGGTCAAAGGTCACTTGGCAAGTATCCTGGGTTGTGGCTGGTCAAAACTGTTGGGCAACATAGGTCTTAGATCGGGGACAAATAAAATGGTTGTTACAGGAATGAAAAGTTTGAATCCTATATACAAAAAGTGAAAGGAGCTGGGTTTTAAAAGGAGGGGAGGTGTTGGTGGCTGAGGGATCCACTTGGTTGTGTCATCCCTCATATTGCCATCAGTCAGTTGGTACAGTGATGAAGTCAATGGTTTAAAGAGTCCTGTGGTCAAAAGTATGATCCTTTTAGGTTTATATAACCAAGTCTTGTGGTCCCTACTATGATCCACTAAGTCTTGTGGTCACTGTGTGATCCATGTTATTTAGGTTTTGTATTCGAGGTGAGTATATTACAGTGGTTGCCAGTTTCGGCCTTCAAATCCAGTAATGTGGTTACTTAGTGGTGTGGTTTAAACATCCACTGACAAGTTAAATGTGTAGTTGTTCTCAATATCCTATGGATAGCCCAATGTAGGTTTCTAATACTTGATGTGATTCACAGTTTGTGTTTCATGTGTTTTTTGAGAAATGATCCACTGTTCTGTCAGTATTTTCAACTAGAACAATTGTCTGGGGAAACAAGAAGCAGGGCACTGACCATTCGGCCACCAATAGGCACTGGCTAGTTTAGGGGAAAAGGGGGGTGGTACCCCGACACAGGTCAGGGCACAGTTGCACTCGCTTCTTGTTGGCAACCGAATGTCCCATGAATCAGTTCCCTGCCCCCTGTTGAAGTCCCTTTCAGCAGAAATTGTCTGTTGGTTGATCAGATTATTGTAACTCTACCTCGAAAACTGGGGCTCCAGTTTAGAGTCATAACAGGTGACTGTGAGGTCTGTCAACAGTCCCCTATCGTATCAAACTAGCCTTTAGATGGCTCTGAAGTCTCTTGATACAACACCCCTGTAAGTATGTATATTCAAGTTGTGTTTAATGATACTCCAGTTAGGTTAAGGTATATCACCTCACTTGTCTGAAGAGCCCATAAGTGCACCCTCCCGAAATCCCTCGTATATCCCCCAGTTACAGGCCGGGTACACCTTTCACATTGGTAGAGTTATGTTTGTTCGACCGTTGAGTGACAACCAGTTCTTCATACATGGACCAGTCTTGTGTGAGTCTAACAAGACTGGTTTGTTTGACCAATGCCTTGGACTTGGCCTTGTGACCTCGTGTTACAGGTCCTGACTCCAACATGGTCTTACTTTGGTCTCAAGTCAATCTGTGGTGTGCCAACCATCACAGCACGATTGACCAATGGCATGTCTGCCATTTCTTCTTGTGGTTGCACTACGACGGGGCTTTCTGCTGCCGTCTGTGTCTCACATTCTTCTGCTAGTACAGTACCGGGGTCATCCTCACCCGTCTGTATCTTACATTCTAGTACAGTACCGGGGTCCTCCTCACCCGCCTGTATCTTACATTCTCCTGTTAATGCAGTACCGGGGTCTTCCTCACCCGCCTGCGACTCACATTCTTCTGGTAGCACAGTACCGGGGTCCTCCTCACCCGTCTGTGTCTTACACTCTTGTGGGGGCACAGTGACGTGGCTGTCCTTTGACGTTTGTGTCCCCTCTGAATTGGTTGTGTCACTCTCATACTTGGTCTGAAACAAGGCCTCTACCTTATGTCTTGTGTATTCCATCACTGCTCTGGGGGATCCCTAAGTGCATTCCAGTGCAGGGTCCCTCGTATACTCTCTAGGGTCAAGTCAGGGTATACTGGTCCTATTCTTAGGTTTAGGTCAAAACTTAGAGTCCATGTGGGATATTATGTGTTGTATATACGACCGCCTTATAGTTTTTAAGAAATGTATTTAATCGAGTGGACGTATGTCCACTACATCCTGGCTAGGTTTGGGCATGTAATAATATTTGACAGCGTTCAGTCACGGCCTTGCTTGGGGGAAACGTGCTTACAGCAATCCTTGCTTGGGGGAGACCTGTACAGTAGTCGCTGGCCCTGCAAGGGGGAGACGTGCCAGTACAGTTATTCACGGGCCCTTTATGGGGCTAAACGTGCCTGTACCGCCGTCTCAGGCCTTGCTTGGGGGAGACATGCTTGCACCACAGTCCCGGCCTTGCTTGGGGGAAACATGCTGGTAAAGCAGTAACTGCCTTGCTTGGGGGCTCTGTTCGCTTGGCTATATTCTTGGCTGGTCTGTGAGACAGATCAATCAGTGGCCTGTGGCCTAATCTTTTTAATTGATCTAGTGGATCTAGGGTATATCTGTACACTACAGTACGTGTTGGACGTGTACCTGGTCTGACCAGGCACACTCTGCCATGCTAGCTTTTGTTTAAGCTAGTTAGCTTTGTATTTAAAGCTAATTGCTACAACTTGCTGTAAAATCCGCTTTTCAAAGCGCGCAAGTGTAGTTCCTGTTCTGCTTCTTATCTTAAGTGAGTTTAAAAGACTAACTGAGTGCTATATAGCCTGTCAATTCGTGTTTAAATTAGTCCGTTAATTTTAGACTCTCTCAGTGTCTCAAATTCACTTTTTTCAGAGAAGTATTGGCCTGCTGCGCCAACTGCTTCTAATATCAACTTTGCACCGAATTTAAGTATAATTTATGGCCTGCTCCCCCTCCTAGACGAGTAGAGGAGACTAACTAACTGCTTTATATTACACCAAATGGTGTTTAAATTAGTCCGTTATCTCAGACTAAGCAAAGCCAATGTTGTTCACCAGCCACCTGAGCAGCGCTTCTCGCTGCTAATATTAGCTTCTTGAACAACGTTTTCCGCTGCTATACTGCTTTAATATATAACAATGTCAACACTAACATAACGTTTCGGTTATATTTAACCTTCTTCAGATGTCTACAGGGTTGACAAATCTCTAAATTTGAGCTAAGAGTGTCTCTCTATTGAGTTTTCAGAAAGATCGCAGCAGCCGTGTGTTCTGTTCAGAGTCTTGGAACACACTGACGGGTGGAAAGCAGCATCCACTGGGCGTGGCTTCGGGCAAGCCTCGACATGTCACTCAAAGTGACCCTTTGTAAGGTAGATCTGTTCTCCCTACTGTTGTAGTGACAATAAAAATTATTTTTATGATTGAAAAATATTCCTAAACACTATCCTGACCTGTCCTGGTTTTTATAAGTGTATTAACTTGTACACAGATAGTGTCACCTCAGTGAATCTGGTGCACATGTGCAATGTGACACCCCAAGGTGACCATCGCAGGGTGAAAAATGTTCACCCCACCACTACTGTAGTGACAAAAAAAATATTTTTATGATTGAAAAATACTCCTAAACACTATCCTAGCCTGTCTTGGCTTTTTTAGGTGTATTGACTGTACACAGATAGTGTCACCTCCATGAATTGAGTGTCCATGTGCAATGTGGCACCTCCAAAATGCAATGTGTCGCATTGGAAATCCATTAGGCTATGTAGTTTTTTCCCCCTAAAATACTTTTCTTATGGCCTCTTCATGGCTTTATGATCTCTTGGGTTTTATAAATATTACTATTGTGCCTTGATCATTATTTTAGTAAGAGGTTTGTATGTATATAAGTATGTTTATTGCATAATACCTACAAAGCCTAAATGCCATCCAGGGTTGCATGGCACCCTTCTGTATCCTGTCCAACGATCCAATCCACCTCCCCATGACATATTATTGTTTAATAAAAATTAAACCTTATATTATACCAGCTATTGTGTCCCAGGTGTAATTAAAAGTGGTCCCTCTAGAGCTGCTTCTACTCTTTTTAGTGTTATAGCAAGTCAGGCTTCAATTCGGGCCTTCTGCTATTGTTTGCTCTGATTAGCCTACCGAAGCAGGTTATCATTGTTTTTTCAACAATTAATAACATATCTTCTTTCTAATGACCCCCCCAGGGTTTACTCACACCTGATTTTGGTGTTTAAGTGACCTGAGGTCTTCCCTTTGGTCATCTGGTGTTTAATGCTAGATTAAGCATTTTTAAGGGGTAAATTATATTTGCCTTTTTGAACTGTAATTGTGTTTCTCATCATGTCTCTGTCTGTTCCCACAGGGTCTGTCCCCCACCATTCAACCTCCACCAGGCAACACCGTCCCAGGTAAGTATTAGTTTATAAATTAGGATTAGGTCATACCCTGCAGTGGTTAGGTTGTGTATGGAGGGTAGGTTGAGGTTAGCTCTACCCTCTCTCTTGTGGGTTTTTGTTCAGGTAAGTATTTAACCTCCTGGTTAAGTTGAGGTTATGTATGAAGTGGTTAGGTTCAGGAGAGGGATCAGAATCCCTGTAGGATTGGAACGGTTAGGGTGTGTAGAATAGGTGGGTTGGGTTTAACCCTGTGTGCTCTGTCCTGGGTTTAAACTCAGAGATCAGAGTCTTAGGGTTGCCATACCGGGCATGTTTTTCTTTAGTAAGACTAGGCCTGTAATTTCGGTCCTAGGGGATAGAAGATGGCGAGAGGGTTAGGTTGAGACATGATGAGTAAGTGTGGGGTCAAAGGTCACTTGGCAAGTATCCTGGGTTGTGGCTGGTCAAAACTGTTGGGCAACATAGGTCTTAGATCGGGGACAAATAAAATGGTTGTTACAGGAATGAAAAGTTTGAATCCTATATACAAAAAGTGAAAGGAGCTGGGTTTTAAAAGGAGGGGAGGTGTTGGTGGCTGAGGGATCCACTTGGTTGTGTCATCCCTCATATTGCCATCAGTCAGTTGGTACAGTGATGAAGTCAATGGTTTAAAGAGTCCTGTGGTCAAAAGTATGATCCTTTTAGGTTTATATAACCAAGTCTTGTGGTCCCTACTATGATCCACTAAGTCTTGTGGTCACTGTGTGATCCATGTTATTTAGGTTTTGTATTCGAGGTGAGTATATAGGGTTAGGGTTAGGGTTAGGGTTAGGGTTAGGGTTAGGGTTAGGGTTAGGGTTAGGGTTAGGGTTAGGGTTAGGGTTAGGGTTAGGGTTAGGGTTAGGGTTAGGGTTAGGGTTAGGGTTAGGGTTAGGGTTAGGGTTAGGGTTAGGGTTAGGGTTAGGGTTAGGGTTAGGGTTAGGGTTAGGGTTAGGGTTAGGGTTAGGGTTAGGGTTAGGGTTAGGGTTAGGGTTAGGGTTAGGGTTAGGGTTAGGGTTTAGGGTTAGGGTTAGGGTTAGGGTTAGGGTTAGGGTTAGGGTTAGGGTTAGGGTTAGGGTTAGGGTTAGGGTTAGGTTAGGGTTAGGGTTAGGGTTAGGGTTAGGGTTAGGGTTAGGGTTAGGGTTAGGGTTAGGGTTAGGGTTAGGGGAAAAGGGGGGTGGTACCCCGACACAGGTCAGGGCACAGTTGCACTCGCTTCTTGTTGGCAACCGAATGTCCCATGAATCAGTTCCCTGCCCCCTGTTGAAGTCCCTTTCAGCAGAAATTGTCTGTTGGTTGATCAGATTATTGTAACTCTACCTCGAAAACTGGGGCTCCAGTTTAGAGTCATAACAGGTGACTGTGAGGTCTGTCAACAGTCCCCTATCGTATCAAACTAGCCTTTAGATGGCTCTGAAGTCTCTTGATACAACACCCCTGTAAGTATGTATATTCAAGTTGTGTTTAATGATACTCCAGTTAGGTTAAGGTATATCACCTCACTTGTCTGAAGAGCCCATAAGTGCACCCTCCCGAAATCCCTCGTATATCCCCCAGTTACAGGCCGGGTACACCTTTCACATTGGTAGAGTTATGTTTGTTCGACCGTTGAGTGACAACCAGTTCTTCATACATGGACCAGTCTTGTGTGAGTCTAACAAGACTGGTTTGTTTGACCAATGCCTTGGACTTGGCCTTGTGACCTCGTGTTACAGGTCCTGACTCCAACATGGTCTTACTTTGGTCTCAAGTCAATCTGTGGTGTGCCAACCATCACAGCACGATTGACCAATGGCATGTCTGCCATTTCTTCTTGTGGTTGCACTACGACGGGGCTTTCTGCTGCCGTCTGTGTCTCACATTCTTCTGCTAGTACAGTACCGGGGTCATCCTCACCCGTCTGTATCTTACATTCTAGTACAGTACCGGGGTCCTCCTCACCCGCCTGTATCTTACATTCTCCTGTTAATGCAGTACCGGGGTCTTCCTCACCCGCCTGCGACTCACATTCTTCTGGTAGCACAGTACCGGGGTCCTCCTCACCCGTCTGTGTCTTACACTCTTGTGGGGGCACAGTGACGTGGCTGTCCTTTGACGTTTGTGTCCCCTCTGAATTGGTTGTGTCACTCTCATACTTGGTCTGAAACAAGGCCTCTACCTTATGTCTTGTGTATTCCATCACTGCTCTGGGGGATCCCTAAGTGCATTCCAGTGCAGGGTCCCTCGTATACTCTCTAGGGTCAAGTCAGGGTATACTGGTCCTATTCTTAGGTTTAGGTCAAAACTTAGAGTCCATGTGGGATATTATGTGTTGTATATACGACCGCCTTATAGTTTTTAAGAAATGTATTTAATCGAGTGGACGTATGTCCACTACATCCTGGCTAGGTTTGGGCATGTAATAATATTTGACAGCGTTCAGTCACGGCCTTGCTTGGGGGAAACGTGCTTACAGCAATCCTTGCTTGGGGGAGACCTGTACAGTAGTCGCTGGCCCTGCAAGGGGGAGACGTGCCAGTACAGTTATTCACGGGCCCTTTATGGGGCTAAACGTGCCTGTACCGCCGTCTCAGGCCTTGCTTGGGGGAGACATGCTTGCACCACAGTCCCGGCCTTGCTTGGGGGAAACATGCTGGTAAAGCAGTAACTGCCTTGCTTGGGGGCTCTGTTCGCTTGGCTATATTCTTGGCTGGTCTGTGAGACAGATCAATCAGTGGCCTGTGGCCTAATCTTTTTAATTGATCTAGTGGATCTAGGGTATATCTGTACACTACAGTACGTGTTGGACGTGTACCTGGTCTGACCAGGCACACTCTGCCATGCTAGCTTTTGTTTAAGCTAGTTAGCTTTGTATTTAAAGCTAATTGCTACAACTTGCTGTAAAATCCGCTTTTCAAAGCGCGCAAGTGTAGTTCCTGTTCTGCTTCTTATCTTAAGTGAGTTTAAAAGACTAACTGAGTGCTATATAGCCTGTCAATTCGTGTTTAAATTAGTCCGTTAATTTTAGACTCTCTCAGTGTCTCAAATTCACTTTTTTCAGAGAAGTATTGGCCTGCTGCGCCAACTGCTTCTAATATCAACTTTGCACCGAATTTAAGTATAATTTATGGCCTGCTCCCCCTCCTAGACGAGTAGAGGAGACTAACTAACTGCTTTATATTACACCAAATGGTGTTTAAATTAGTCCGTTATCTCAGACTAAGCAAAGCCAATGTTGTTCACCAGCCACCTGAGCAGCGCTTCTCGCTGCTAATATTAGCTTCTTGAACAACGTTTTCCGCTGCTATACTGCTTTAATATATAACAATGTCAACACTAACATAACGTTTCGGTTATATTTAACCTTCTTCAGATGTCTACAGGGTTGACAAATCTCTAAATTTGAGCTAAGAGTGTCTCTCTATTGAGTTTTCAGAAAGATCGCAGCAGCCGTGTGTTCTGTTCAGAGTCTTGGAACACACTGACGGGTGGAAAGCAGCATCCACTGGGCGTGGCTTCGGGCAAGCCTCGACATGTCACTCAAAGTGACCCTTTGTAAGGTAGATCTGTTCTCCCTACTGTTGTAGTGACAATAAAAATTATTTTTATGATTGAAAAATATTCCTAAACACTATCCTGACCTGTCCTGGTTTTTATAAGTGTATTAACTTGTACACAGATAGTGTCACCTCAGTGAATCTGGTGCACATGTGCAATGTGACACCCCAAGGTGACCATCGCAGGGTGAAAAATGTTCACCCCACCACTACTGTAGTGACAAAAAAAATATTTTTATGATTGAAAAATACTCCTAAACACTATCCTAGCCTGTCTTGGCTTTTTTAGGTGTATTGACTGTACACAGATAGTGTCACCTCCATGAATTGAGTGTCCATGTGCAATGTGGCACCTCCAAAATGCAATGTGTCGCATTGGAAATCCATTAGGCTATGTAGTTTTTTCCCCCTAAAATACTTTTCTTATGGCCTCTTCATGGCTTTATGATCTCTTGGGTTTTATAAATATTACTATTGTGCCTTGATCATTATTTTAGTAAGAGGTTTGTATGTATATAAGTATGTTTATTGCATAATACCTACAAAGCCTAAATGCCATCCAGGGTTGCATGGCACCCTTCTGTATCCTGTCCAACGATCCAATCCACCTCCCCATGACATATTATTGTTTAATAAAAATTAAACCTTATATTATACCAGCTATTGTGTCCCAGGTGTAATTAAAAGTGGTCCCTCTAGAGCTGCTTCTACTCTTTTTAGTGTTATAGCAAGTCAGGCTTCAATTCGGGCCTTCTGCTATTGTTTGCTCTGATTAGCCTACCGAAGCAGGTTATCATTGTTTTTTCAACAATTAATAACATATCTTCTTTCTAATGACCCCCCCAGGGTTTACTCACACCTGATTTTGGTGTTTAAGTGACCTGAGGTCTTCCCTTTGGTCATCTGGTGTTTAATGCTAGATTAAGCATTTTTAAGGGGTAAATTATATTTGCCTTTTTGAACTGTAATTGTGTTTCTCATCATGTCTCTGTCTGTTCCCACAGGGTCTGTCCCCCACCATTCAACCTCCACCAGGCAACACCGTCCCAGGTAAGTATTAGTTTATAAATTAGGATTAGGTCATACCCTGCAGTGGTTAGGTTGTGTATGGAGGGTAGGTTGAGGTTAGCTCTACCCTCTCTCTTGTGGGTTTTTGTTCAGGTAAGTATTTAACCTCCTGGTTAAGTTGAGGTTATGTATGAAGTGGTTAGGTTCAGGAGAGGGATCAGAATCCCTGTAGGATTGGAACGGTTAGGGTGTGTAGAATAGGTGGGTTGGGTTTAACCCTGTGTGCTCTGTCCTGGGTTTAAACTCAGAGATCAGAGTCTTAGGGTTGCCATACCGGGCATGTTTTTCTTTAGTAAGACTAGGCCTGTAATTTCGGTCCTAGGGGATAGAAGATGGCGAGAGGGTTAGGTTGAGACATGATGAGTAAGTGTGGGGTCAAAGGTCACTTGGCAAGTATCCTGGGTTGTGGCTGGTCAAAACTGTTGGGCAACATAGGTCTTAGATCGGGGACAAATAAAATGGTTGTTACAGGAATGAAAAGTTTGAATCCTATATACAAAAAGTGAAAGGAGCTGGGTTTTAAAAGGAGGGGAGGTGTTGGTGGCTGAGGGATCCACTTGGTTGTGTCATCCCTCATATTGCCATCAGTCAGTTGGTACAGTGATGAAGTCAATGGTTTAAAGAGTCCTGTGGTCAAAAGTATGATCCTTTTAGGTTTATATAACCAAGTCTTGTGGTCCCTACTATGATCCACTAAGTCTTGTGGTCACTGTGTGATCCATGTTATTTAGGTTTTGTATTCGAGGTGAGTATATTACAGTGGTTGCCAGTTTCGGCCTTCAAATCCAGTAATGTGGTTACTTAGTGGTGTGGTTTAAACATCCACTGACAAGTTAAATGTGTAGTTGTTCTCAATATCCTATGGATAGCCCAATGTAGGTTTCTAATACTTGATGTGATTCACAGTTTGTGTTTCATGTGTTTTTTGAGAAATGATCCACTGTTCTGTCAGTATTTTCAACTAGAACAATTGTCTGGGGAAACAAGAAGCAGGGCACTGACCATTCGGCCACCAATAGGCACTGGCTAGTTTAGGGGAAAAGGGGGGTGGTACCCCGACACAGGTCAGGGCACAGTTGCACTCGCTTCTTGTTGGCAACCGAATGTCCCATGAATCAGTTCCCTGCCCCCTGTTGAAGTCCCTTTCAGCAGAAATTGTCTGTTGGTTGATCAGATTATTGTAACTCTACCTCGAAAACTGGGGCTCCAGTTTAGAGTCATAACAGGTGACTGTGAGGTCTGTCAACAGTCCCCTATCGTATCAAACTAGCCTTTAGATGGCTCTGAAGTCTCTTGATACAACACCCCTGTAAGTATGTATATTCAAGTTGTGTTTAATGATACTCCAGTTAGGTTAAGGTATATCACCTCACTTGTCTGAAGAGCCCATAAGTGCACCCTCCCGAAATCCCTCGTATATCCCCCAGTTACAGGCCGGGTACACCTTTCACATTGGTAGAGTTATGTTTGTTCGACCGTTGAGTGACAACCAGTTCTTCATACATGGACCAGTCTTGTGTGAGTCTAACAAGACTGGTTTGTTTGACCAATGCCTTGGACTTGGCCTTGTGACCTCGTGTTACAGGTCCTGACTCCAACATGGTCTTACTTTGGTCTCAAGTCAATCTGTGGTGTGCCAACCATCACAGCACGATTGACCAATGGCATGTCTGCCATTTCTTCTTGTGGTTGCACTACGACGGGGCTTTCTGCTGCCGTCTGTGTCTCACATTCTTCTGCTAGTACAGTACCGGGGTCATCCTCACCCGTCTGTATCTTACATTCTAGTACAGTACCGGGGTCCTCCTCACCCGCCTGTATCTTACATTCTCCTGTTAATGCAGTACCGGGGTCTTCCTCACCCGCCTGCGACTCACATTCTTCTGGTAGCACAGTACCGGGGTCCTCCTCACCCGTCTGTGTCTTACACTCTTGTGGGGGCACAGTGACGTGGCTGTCCTTTGACGTTTGTGTCCCCTCTGAATTGGTTGTGTCACTCTCATACTTGGTCTGAAACAAGGCCTCTACCTTATGTCTTGTGTATTCCATCACTGCTCTGGGGGATCCCTAAGTGCATTCCAGTGCAGGGTCCCTCGTATACTCTCTAGGGTCAAGTCAGGGTATACTGGTCCTATTCTTAGGTTTAGGTCAAAACTTAGAGTCCATGTGGGATATTATGTGTTGTATATACGACCGCCTTATAGTTTTTAAGAAATGTATTTAATCGAGTGGACGTATGTCCACTACATCCTGGCTAGGTTTGGGCATGTAATAATATTTGACAGCGTTCAGTCACGGCCTTGCTTGGGGGAAACGTGCTTACAGCAATCCTTGCTTGGGGGAGACCTGTACAGTAGTCGCTGGCCCTGCAAGGGGGAGACGTGCCAGTACAGTTATTCACGGGCCCTTTATGGGGCTAAACGTGCCTGTACCGCCGTCTCAGGCCTTGCTTGGGGGAGACATGCTTGCACCACAGTCCCGGCCTTGCTTGGGGGAAACATGCTGGTAAAGCAGTAACTGCCTTGCTTGGGGGCTCTGTTCGCTTGGCTATATTCTTGGCTGGTCTGTGAGACAGATCAATCAGTGGCCTGTGGCCTAATCTTTTTAATTGATCTAGTGGATCTAGGGTATATCTGTACACTACAGTACGTGTTGGACGTGTACCTGGTCTGACCAGGCACACTCTGCCATGCTAGCTTTTGTTTAAGCTAGTTAGCTTTGTATTTAAAGCTAATTGCTACAACTTGCTGTAAAATCCGCTTTTCAAAGCGCGCAAGTGTAGTTCCTGTTCTGCTTCTTATCTTAAGTGAGTTTAAAAGACTAACTGAGTGCTATATAGCCTGTCAATTCGTGTTTAAATTAGTCCGTTAATTTTAGACTCTCTCAGTGTCTCAAATTCACTTTTTTCAGAGAAGTATTGGCCTGCTGCGCCAACTGCTTCTAATATCAACTTTGCACCGAATTTAAGTATAATTTATGGCCTGCTCCCCCTCCTAGACGAGTAGAGGAGACTAACTAACTGCTTTATATTACACCAAATGGTGTTTAAATTAGTCCGTTATCTCAGACTAAGCAAAGCCAATGTTGTTCACCAGCCACCTGAGCAGCGCTTCTCGCTGCTAATATTAGCTTCTTGAACAACGTTTTCCGCTGCTATACTGCTTTAATATATAACAATGTCAACACTAACATAACGTTTCGGTTATATTTAACCTTCTTCAGATGTCTACAGGGTTGACAAATCTCTAAATTTGAGCTAAGAGTGTCTCTCTATTGAGTTTTCAGAAAGATCGCAGCAGCCGTGTGTTCTGTTCAGAGTCTTGGAACACACTGACGGGTGGAAAGCAGCATCCACTGGGCGTGGCTTCGGGCAAGCCTCGACATGTCACTCAAAGTGACCCTTTGTAAGGTAGATCTGTTCTCCCTACTGTTGTAGTGACAATAAAAATTATTTTTATGATTGAAAAATATTCCTAAACACTATCCTGACCTGTCCTGGTTTTTATAAGTGTATTAACTTGTACACAGATAGTGTCACCTCAGTGAATCTGGTGCACATGTGCAATGTGACACCCCAAGGTGACCATCGCAGGGTGAAAAATGTTCACCCCACCACTACTGTAGTGACAAAAAAAATATTTTTATGATTGAAAAATACTCCTAAACACTATCCTAGCCTGTCTTGGCTTTTTTAGGTGTATTGACTGTACACAGATAGTGTCACCTCCATGAATTGAGTGTCCATGTGCAATGTGGCACCTCCAAAATGCAATGTGTCGCATTGGAAATCCATTAGGCTATGTAGTTTTTTCCCCCTAAAATACTTTTCTTATGGCCTCTTCATGGCTTTATGATCTCTTGGGTTTTATAAATATTACTATTGTGCCTTGATCATTATTTTAGTAAGAGGTTTGTATGTATATAAGTATGTTTATTGCATAATACCTACAAAGCCTAAATGCCATCCAGGGTTGCATGGCACCCTTCTGTATCCTGTCCAACGATCCAATCCACCTCCCCATGACATATTATTGTTTAATAAAAATTAAACCTTATATTATACCAGCTATTGTGTCCCAGGTGTAATTAAAAGTGGTCCCTCTAGAGCTGCTTCTACTCTTTTTAGTGTTATAGCAAGTCAGGCTTCAATTCGGGCCTTCTGCTATTGTTTGCTCTGATTAGCCTACCGAAGCAGGTTATCATTGTTTTTTCAACAATTAATAACATATCTTCTTTCTAATGACCCCCCCAGGGTTTACTCACACCTGATTTTGGTGTTTAAGTGACCTGAGGTCTTCCCTTTGGTCATCTGGTGTTTAATGCTAGATTAAGCATTTTTAAGGGGTAAATTATATTTGCCTTTTTGAACTGTAATTGTGTTTCTCATCATGTCTCTGTCTGTTCCCACAGGGTCTGTCCCCCACCATTCAACCTCCACCAGGCAACACCGTCCCAGGTAAGTATTAGTTTATAAATTAGGATTAGGTCATACCCTGCAGTGGTTAGGTTGTGTATGGAGGGTAGGTTGAGGTTAGCTCTACCCTCTCTCTTGTGGGTTTTTGTTCAGGTAAGTATTTAACCTCCTGGTTAAGTTGAGGTTATGTATGAAGTGGTTAGGTTCAGGAGAGGGATCAGAATCCCTGTAGGATTGGAACGGTTAGGGTGTGTAGAATAGGTGGGTTGGGTTTAACCCTGTGTGCTCTGTCCTGGGTTTAAACTCAGAGATCAGAGTCTTAGGGTTGCCATACCGGGCATGTTTTTCTTTAGTAAGACTAGGCCTGTAATTTCGGTCCTAGGGGATAGAAGATGGCGAGAGGGTTAGGTTGAGACATGATGAGTAAGTGTGGGGTCAAAGGTCACTTGGCAAGTATCCTGGGTTGTGGCTGGTCAAAACTGTTGGGCAACATAGGTCTTAGATCGGGGACAAATAAAATGGTTGTTACAGGAATGAAAAGTTTGAATCCTATATACAAAAAGTGAAAGGAGCTGGGTTTTAAAAGGAGGGGAGGTGTTGGTGGCTGAGGGATCCACTTGGTTGTGTCATCCCTCATATTGCCATCAGTCAGTTGGTACAGTGATGAAGTCAATGGTTTAAAGAGTCCTGTGGTCAAAAGTATGATCCTTTTAGGTTTATATAACCAAGTCTTGTGGTCCCTACTATGATCCACTAAGTCTTGTGGTCACTGTGTGATCCATGTTATTTAGGTTTTGTATTCGAGGTGAGTATATAGGGTTAGGGTTAGGGTTAGGGTTAGGGTTAGGGTTAGGGTTAGGGTTAGGGTTAGGGTTAGGGTTAGGGTTAGGGTTAGGGTTAGGGTTAGGGTTAGGGTTAGGGTTAGGGTTAGGGTTAGGGTTAGGGTTAGGGTTAGGGTTAGGGTTAGGGTTAGGGTTAGGGTTAGGGTTAGGGTTAGGGTTAGGGTTAGGGTTAGGGTTAGGGTTAGGGTTAGGGTTAGGGTTAGGGTTAGGGTTAGGGTTAGGGTTAGGGTTAGGGTTAGGGTTTAGGGTTAGGGTTAGGGTTAGGGTTAGGGTTAGGGTTAGGGTTAGGGTTAGGGTTAGGGTTAGGGTTAGGGTTAGGTTAGGGTTAGGGTTAGGGTTAGGGTTAGGGTTAGGGTTAGGGTTAGGGTTAGGGTTAGGGTTAGGGTTAGGGGAAAAGGGGGGTGGTACCCCGACACAGGTCAGGGCACAGTTGCACTCGCTTCTTGTTGGCAACCGAATGTCCCATGAATCAGTTCCCTGCCCCCTGTTGAAGTCCCTTTCAGCAGAAATTGTCTGTTGGTTGATCAGATTATTGTAACTCTACCTCGAAAACTGGGGCTCCAGTTTAGAGTCATAACAGGTGACTGTGAGGTCTGTCAACAGTCCCCTATCGTATCAAACTAGCCTTTAGATGGCTCTGAAGTCTCTTGATACAACACCCCTGTAAGTATGTATATTCAAGTTGTGTTTAATGATACTCCAGTTAGGTTAAGGTATATCACCTCACTTGTCTGAAGAGCCCATAAGTGCACCCTCCCGAAATCCCTCGTATATCCCCCAGTTACAGGCCGGGTACACCTTTCACATTGGTAGAGTTATGTTTGTTCGACCGTTGAGTGACAACCAGTTCTTCATACATGGACCAGTCTTGTGTGAGTCTAACAAGACTGGTTTGTTTGACCAATGCCTTGGACTTGGCCTTGTGACCTCGTGTTACAGGTCCTGACTCCAACATGGTCTTACTTTGGTCTCAAGTCAATCTGTGGTGTGCCAACCATCACAGCACGATTGACCAATGGCATGTCTGCCATTTCTTCTTGTGGTTGCACTACGACGGGGCTTTCTGCTGCCGTCTGTGTCTCACATTCTTCTGCTAGTACAGTACCGGGGTCATCCTCACCCGTCTGTATCTTACATTCTAGTACAGTACCGGGGTCCTCCTCACCCGCCTGTATCTTACATTCTCCTGTTAATGCAGTACCGGGGTCTTCCTCACCCGCCTGCGACTCACATTCTTCTGGTAGCACAGTACCGGGGTCCTCCTCACCCGTCTGTGTCTTACACTCTTGTGGGGGCACAGTGACGTGGCTGTCCTTTGACGTTTGTGTCCCCTCTGAATTGGTTGTGTCACTCTCATACTTGGTCTGAAACAAGGCCTCTACCTTATGTCTTGTGTATTCCATCACTGCTCTGGGGGATCCCTAAGTGCATTCCAGTGCAGGGTCCCTCGTATACTCTCTAGGGTCAAGTCAGGGTATACTGGTCCTATTCTTAGGTTTAGGTCAAAACTTAGAGTCCATGTGGGATATTATGTGTTGTATATACGACCGCCTTATAGTTTTTAAGAAATGTATTTAATCGAGTGGACGTATGTCCACTACATCCTGGCTAGGTTTGGGCATGTAATAATATTTGACAGCGTTCAGTCACGGCCTTGCTTGGGGGAAACGTGCTTACAGCAATCCTTGCTTGGGGGAGACCTGTACAGTAGTCGCTGGCCCTGCAAGGGGGAGACGTGCCAGTACAGTTATTCACGGGCCCTTTATGGGGCTAAACGTGCCTGTACCGCCGTCTCAGGCCTTGCTTGGGGGAGACATGCTTGCACCACAGTCCCGGCCTTGCTTGGGGGAAACATGCTGGTAAAGCAGTAACTGCCTTGCTTGGGGGCTCTGTTCGCTTGGCTATATTCTTGGCTGGTCTGTGAGACAGATCAATCAGTGGCCTGTGGCCTAATCTTTTTAATTGATCTAGTGGATCTAGGGTATATCTGTACACTACAGTACGTGTTGGACGTGTACCTGGTCTGACCAGGCACACTCTGCCATGCTAGCTTTTGTTTAAGCTAGTTAGCTTTGTATTTAAAGCTAATTGCTACAACTTGCTGTAAAATCCGCTTTTCAAAGCGCGCAAGTGTAGTTCCTGTTCTGCTTCTTATCTTAAGTGAGTTTAAAAGACTAACTGAGTGCTATATAGCCTGTCAATTCGTGTTTAAATTAGTCCGTTAATTTTAGACTCTCTCAGTGTCTCAAATTCACTTTTTTCAGAGAAGTATTGGCCTGCTGCGCCAACTGCTTCTAATATCAACTTTGCACCGAATTTAAGTATAATTTATGGCCTGCTCCCCCTCCTAGACGAGTAGAGGAGACTAACTAACTGCTTTATATTACACCAAATGGTGTTTAAATTAGTCCGTTATCTCAGACTAAGCAAAGCCAATGTTGTTCACCAGCCACCTGAGCAGCGCTTCTCGCTGCTAATATTAGCTTCTTGAACAACGTTTTCCGCTGCTATACTGCTTTAATATATAACAATGTCAACACTAACATAACGTTTCGGTTATATTTAACCTTCTTCAGATGTCTACAGGGTTGACAAATCTCTAAATTTGAGCTAAGAGTGTCTCTCTATTGAGTTTTCAGAAAGATCGCAGCAGCCGTGTGTTCTGTTCAGAGTCTTGGAACACACTGACGGGTGGAAAGCAGCATCCACTGGGCGTGGCTTCGGGCAAGCCTCGACATGTCACTCAAAGTGACCCTTTGTAAGGTAGATCTGTTCTCCCTACTGTTGTAGTGACAATAAAAATTATTTTTATGATTGAAAAATATTCCTAAACACTATCCTGACCTGTCCTGGTTTTTATAAGTGTATTAACTTGTACACAGATAGTGTCACCTCAGTGAATCTGGTGCACATGTGCAATGTGACACCCCAAGGTGACCATCGCAGGGTGAAAAATGTTCACCCCACCACTACTGTAGTGACAAAAAAAATATTTTTATGATTGAAAAATACTCCTAAACACTATCCTAGCCTGTCTTGGCTTTTTTAGGTGTATTGACTGTACACAGATAGTGTCACCTCCATGAATTGAGTGTCCATGTGCAATGTGGCACCTCCAAAATGCAATGTGTCGCATTGGAAATCCATTAGGCTATGTAGTTTTTTCCCCCTAAAATACTTTTCTTATGGCCTCTTCATGGCTTTATGATCTCTTGGGTTTTATAAATATTACTATTGTGCCTTGATCATTATTTTAGTAAGAGGTTTGTATGTATATAAGTATGTTTATTGCATAATACCTACAAAGCCTAAATGCCATCCAGGGTTGCATGGCACCCTTCTGTATCCTGTCCAACGATCCAATCCACCTCCCCATGACATATTATTGTTTAATAAAAATTAAACCTTATATTATACCAGCTATTGTGTCCCAGGTGTAATTAAAAGTGGTCCCTCTAGAGCTGCTTCTACTCTTTTTAGTGTTATAGCAAGTCAGGCTTCAATTCGGGCCTTCTGCTATTGTTTGCTCTGATTAGCCTACCGAAGCAGGTTATCATTGTTTTTTCAACAATTAATAACATATCTTCTTTCTAATGACCCCCCCAGGGTTTACTCACACCTGATTTTGGTGTTTAAGTGACCTGAGGTCTTCCCTTTGGTCATCTGGTGTTTAATGCTAGATTAAGCATTTTTAAGGGGTAAATTATATTTGCCTTTTTGAACTGTAATTGTGTTTCTCATCATGTCTCTGTCTGTTCCCACAGGGTCTGTCCCCCACCATTCAACCTCCACCAGGCAACACCGTCCCAGGTAAGTATTAGTTTATAAATTAGGATTAGGTCATACCCTGCAGTGGTTAGGTTGTGTATGGAGGGTAGGTTGAGGTTAGCTCTACCCTCTCTCTTGTGGGTTTTTGTTCAGGTAAGTATTTAACCTCCTGGTTAAGTTGAGGTTATGTATGAAGTGGTTAGGTTCAGGAGAGGGATCAGAATCCCTGTAGGATTGGAACGGTTAGGGTGTGTAGAATAGGTGGGTTGGGTTTAACCCTGTGTGCTCTGTCCTGGGTTTAAACTCAGAGATCAGAGTCTTAGGGTTGCCATACCGGGCATGTTTTTCTTTAGTAAGACTAGGCCTGTAATTTCGGTCCTAGGGGATAGAAGATGGCGAGAGGGTTAGGTTGAGACATGATGAGTAAGTGTGGGGTCAAAGGTCACTTGGCAAGTATCCTGGGTTGTGGCTGGTCAAAACTGTTGGGCAACATAGGTCTTAGATCGGGGACAAATAAAATGGTTGTTACAGGAATGAAAAGTTTGAATCCTATATACAAAAAGTGAAAGGAGCTGGGTTTTAAAAGGAGGGGAGGTGTTGGTGGCTGAGGGATCCACTTGGTTGTGTCATCCCTCATATTGCCATCAGTCAGTTGGTACAGTGATGAAGTCAATGGTTTAAAGAGTCCTGTGGTCAAAAGTATGATCCTTTTAGGTTTATATAACCAAGTCTTGTGGTCCCTACTATGATCCACTAAGTCTTGTGGTCACTGTGTGATCCATGTTATTTAGGTTTTGTATTCGAGGTGAGTATATTACAGTGGTTGCCAGTTTCGGCCTTCAAATCCAGTAATGTGGTTACTTAGTGGTGTGGTTTAAACATCCACTGACAAGTTAAATGTGTAGTTGTTCTCAATATCCTATGGATAGCCCAATGTAGGTTTCTAATACTTGATGTGATTCACAGTTTGTGTTTCATGTGTTTTTTGAGAAATGATCCACTGTTCTGTCAGTATTTTCAACTAGAACAATTGTCTGGGGAAACAAGAAGCAGGGCACTGACCATTCGGCCACCAATAGGCACTGGCTAGTTTAGGGGAAAAGGGGGGTGGTACCCCGACACAGGTCAGGGCACAGTTGCACTCGCTTCTTGTTGGCAACCGAATGTCCCATGAATCAGTTCCCTGCCCCCTGTTGAAGTCCCTTTCAGCAGAAATTGTCTGTTGGTTGATCAGATTATTGTAACTCTACCTCGAAAACTGGGGCTCCAGTTTAGAGTCATAACAGGTGACTGTGAGGTCTGTCAACAGTCCCCTATCGTATCAAACTAGCCTTTAGATGGCTCTGAAGTCTCTTGATACAACACCCCTGTAAGTATGTATATTCAAGTTGTGTTTAATGATACTCCAGTTAGGTTAAGGTATATCACCTCACTTGTCTGAAGAGCCCATAAGTGCACCCTCCCGAAATCCCTCGTATATCCCCCAGTTACAGGCCGGGTACACCTTTCACATTGGTAGAGTTATGTTTGTTCGACCGTTGAGTGACAACCAGTTCTTCATACATGGACCAGTCTTGTGTGAGTCTAACAAGACTGGTTTGTTTGACCAATGCCTTGGACTTGGCCTTGTGACCTCGTGTTACAGGTCCTGACTCCAACATGGTCTTACTTTGGTCTCAAGTCAATCTGTGGTGTGCCAACCATCACAGCACGATTGACCAATGGCATGTCTGCCATTTCTTCTTGTGGTTGCACTACGACGGGGCTTTCTGCTGCCGTCTGTGTCTCACATTCTTCTGCTAGTACAGTACCGGGGTCATCCTCACCCGTCTGTATCTTACATTCTAGTACAGTACCGGGGTCCTCCTCACCCGCCTGTATCTTACATTCTCCTGTTAATGCAGTACCGGGGTCTTCCTCACCCGCCTGCGACTCACATTCTTCTGGTAGCACAGTACCGGGGTCCTCCTCACCCGTCTGTGTCTTACACTCTTGTGGGGGCACAGTGACGTGGCTGTCCTTTGACGTTTGTGTCCCCTCTGAATTGGTTGTGTCACTCTCATACTTGGTCTGAAACAAGGCCTCTACCTTATGTCTTGTGTATTCCATCACTGCTCTGGGGGATCCCTAAGTGCATTCCAGTGCAGGGTCCCTCGTATACTCTCTAGGGTCAAGTCAGGGTATACTGGTCCTATTCTTAGGTTTAGGTCAAAACTTAGAGTCCATGTGGGATATTATGTGTTGTATATACGACCGCCTTATAGTTTTTAAGAAATGTATTTAATCGAGTGGACGTATGTCCACTACATCCTGGCTAGGTTTGGGCATGTAATAATATTTGACAGCGTTCAGTCACGGCCTTGCTTGGGGGAAACGTGCTTACAGCAATCCTTGCTTGGGGGAGACCTGTACAGTAGTCGCTGGCCCTGCAAGGGGGAGACGTGCCAGTACAGTTATTCACGGGCCCTTTATGGGGCTAAACGTGCCTGTACCGCCGTCTCAGGCCTTGCTTGGGGGAGACATGCTTGCACCACAGTCCCGGCCTTGCTTGGGGGAAACATGCTGGTAAAGCAGTAACTGCCTTGCTTGGGGGCTCTGTTCGCTTGGCTATATTCTTGGCTGGTCTGTGAGACAGATCAATCAGTGGCCTGTGGCCTAATCTTTTTAATTGATCTAGTGGATCTAGGGTATATCTGTACACTACAGTACGTGTTGGACGTGTACCTGGTCTGACCAGGCACACTCTGCCATGCTAGCTTTTGTTTAAGCTAGTTAGCTTTGTATTTAAAGCTAATTGCTACAACTTGCTGTAAAATCCGCTTTTCAAAGCGCGCAAGTGTAGTTCCTGTTCTGCTTCTTATCTTAAGTGAGTTTAAAAGACTAACTGAGTGCTATATAGCCTGTCAATTCGTGTTTAAATTAGTCCGTTAATTTTAGACTCTCTCAGTGTCTCAAATTCACTTTTTTCAGAGAAGTATTGGCCTGCTGCGCCAACTGCTTCTAATATCAACTTTGCACCGAATTTAAGTATAATTTATGGCCTGCTCCCCCTCCTAGACGAGTAGAGGAGACTAACTAACTGCTTTATATTACACCAAATGGTGTTTAAATTAGTCCGTTATCTCAGACTAAGCAAAGCCAATGTTGTTCACCAGCCACCTGAGCAGCGCTTCTCGCTGCTAATATTAGCTTCTTGAACAACGTTTTCCGCTGCTATACTGCTTTAATATATAACAATGTCAACACTAACATAACGTTTCGGTTATATTTAACCTTCTTCAGATGTCTACAGGGTTGACAAATCTCTAAATTTGAGCTAAGAGTGTCTCTCTATTGAGTTTTCAGAAAGATCGCAGCAGCCGTGTGTTCTGTTCAGAGTCTTGGAACACACTGACGGGTGGAAAGCAGCATCCACTGGGCGTGGCTTCGGGCAAGCCTCGACATGTCACTCAAAGTGACCCTTTGTAAGGTAGATCTGTTCTCCCTACTGTTGTAGTGACAATAAAAATTATTTTTATGATTGAAAAATATTCCTAAACACTATCCTGACCTGTCCTGGTTTTTATAAGTGTATTAACTTGTACACAGATAGTGTCACCTCAGTGAATCTGGTGCACATGTGCAATGTGACACCCCAAGGTGACCATCGCAGGGTGAAAAATGTTCACCCCACCACTACTGTAGTGACAAAAAAAATATTTTTATGATTGAAAAATACTCCTAAACACTATCCTAGCCTGTCTTGGCTTTTTTAGGTGTATTGACTGTACACAGATAGTGTCACCTCCATGAATTGAGTGTCCATGTGCAATGTGGCACCTCCAAAATGCAATGTGTCGCATTGGAAATCCATTAGGCTATGTAGTTTTTTCCCCCTAAAATACTTTTCTTATGGCCTCTTCATGGCTTTATGATCTCTTGGGTTTTATAAATATTACTATTGTGCCTTGATCATTATTTTAGTAAGAGGTTTGTATGTATATAAGTATGTTTATTGCATAATACCTACAAAGCCTAAATGCCATCCAGGGTTGCATGGCACCCTTCTGTATCCTGTCCAACGATCCAATCCACCTCCCCATGACATATTATTGTTTAATAAAAATTAAACCTTATATTATACCAGCTATTGTGTCCCAGGTGTAATTAAAAGTGGTCCCTCTAGAGCTGCTTCTACTCTTTTTAGTGTTATAGCAAGTCAGGCTTCAATTCGGGCCTTCTGCTATTGTTTGCTCTGATTAGCCTACCGAAGCAGGTTATCATTGTTTTTTCAACAATTAATAACATATCTTCTTTCTAATGACCCCCCCAGGGTTTACTCACACCTGATTTTGGTGTTTAAGTGACCTGAGGTCTTCCCTTTGGTCATCTGGTGTTTAATGCTAGATTAAGCATTTTTAAGGGGTAAATTATATTTGCCTTTTTGAACTGTAATTGTGTTTCTCATCATGTCTCTGTCTGTTCCCACAGGGTCTGTCCCCCACCATTCAACCTCCACCAGGCAACACCGTCCCAGGTAAGTATTAGTTTATAAATTAGGATTAGGTCATACCCTGCAGTGGTTAGGTTGTGTATGGAGGGTAGGTTGAGGTTAGCTCTACCCTCTCTCTTGTGGGTTTTTGTTCAGGTAAGTATTTAACCTCCTGGTTAAGTTGAGGTTATGTATGAAGTGGTTAGGTTCAGGAGAGGGATCAGAATCCCTGTAGGATTGGAACGGTTAGGGTGTGTAGAATAGGTGGGTTGGGTTTAACCCTGTGTGCTCTGTCCTGGGTTTAAACTCAGAGATCAGAGTCTTAGGGTTGCCATACCGGGCATGTTTTTCTTTAGTAAGACTAGGCCTGTAATTTCGGTCCTAGGGGATAGAAGATGGCGAGAGGGTTAGGTTGAGACATGATGAGTAAGTGTGGGGTCAAAGGTCACTTGGCAAGTATCCTGGGTTGTGGCTGGTCAAAACTGTTGGGCAACATAGGTCTTAGATCGGGGACAAATAAAATGGTTGTTACAGGAATGAAAAGTTTGAATCCTATATACAAAAAGTGAAAGGAGCTGGGTTTTAAAAGGAGGGGAGGTGTTGGTGGCTGAGGGATCCACTTGGTTGTGTCATCCCTCATATTGCCATCAGTCAGTTGGTACAGTGATGAAGTCAATGGTTTAAAGAGTCCTGTGGTCAAAAGTATGATCCTTTTAGGTTTATATAACCAAGTCTTGTGGTCCCTACTATGATCCACTAAGTCTTGTGGTCACTGTGTGATCCATGTTATTTAGGTTTTGTATTCGAGGTGAGTATATTACAGTGGTTGCCAGTTTCGGCCTTCAAATCCAGTAATGTGGTTACTTAGTGGTGTGGTTTAAACATCCACTGACAAGTTAAATGTGTAGTTGTTCTCAATATCCTATGGATAGCCCAATGTAGGTTTCTAATACTTGATGTGATTCACAGTTTGTGTTTCATGTGTTTTTTGAGAAATGATCCACTGTTCTGTCAGTATTTTCAACTAGAACAATTGTCTGGGGAAACAAGAAGCAGGGCACTGACCATTCGGCCACCAATAGGCACTGGCTAGTTTAGGGGAAAAGGGGGGTGGTACCCCGACACAGGTCAGGGCACAGTTGCACTCGCTTCTTGTTGGCAACCGAATGTCCCATGAATCAGTTCCCTGCCCCCTGTTGAAGTCCCTTTCAGCAGAAATTGTCTGTTGGTTGATCAGATTATTGTAACTCTACCTCGAAAACTGGGGCTCCAGTTTAGAGTCATAACAGGTGACTGTGAGGTCTGTCAACAGTCCCCTATCGTATCAAACTAGCCTTTAGATGGCTCTGAAGTCTCTTGATACAACACCCCTGTAAGTATGTATATTCAAGTTGTGTTTAATGATACTCCAGTTAGGTTAAGGTATATCACCTCACTTGTCTGAAGAGCCCATAAGTGCACCCTCCCGAAATCCCTCGTATATCCCCCAGTTACAGGCCGGGTACACCTTTCACATTGGTAGAGTTATGTTTGTTCGACCGTTGAGTGACAACCAGTTCTTCATACATGGACCAGTCTTGTGTGAGTCTAACAAGACTGGTTTGTTTGACCAATGCCTTGGACTTGGCCTTGTGACCTCGTGTTACAGGTCCTGACTCCAACATGGTCTTACTTTGGTCTCAAGTCAATCTGTGGTGTGCCAACCATCACAGCACGATTGACCAATGGCATGTCTGCCATTTCTTCTTGTGGTTGCACTACGACGGGGCTTTCTGCTGCCGTCTGTGTCTCACATTCTTCTGCTAGTACAGTACCGGGGTCATCCTCACCCGTCTGTATCTTACATTCTAGTACAGTACCGGGGTCCTCCTCACCCGCCTGTATCTTACATTCTCCTGTTAATGCAGTACCGGGGTCTTCCTCACCCGCCTGCGACTCACATTCTTCTGGTAGCACAGTACCGGGGTCCTCCTCACCCGTCTGTGTCTTACACTCTTGTGGGGGCACAGTGACGTGGCTGTCCTTTGACGTTTGTGTCCCCTCTGAATTGGTTGTGTCACTCTCATACTTGGTCTGAAACAAGGCCTCTACCTTATGTCTTGTGTATTCCATCACTGCTCTGGGGGATCCCTAAGTGCATTCCAGTGCAGGGTCCCTCGTATACTCTCTAGGGTCAAGTCAGGGTATACTGGTCCTATTCTTAGGTTTAGGTCAAAACTTAGAGTCCATGTGGGATATTATGTGTTGTATATACGACCGCCTTATAGTTTTTAAGAAATGTATTTAATCGAGTGGACGTATGTCCACTACATCCTGGCTAGGTTTGGGCATGTAATAATATTTGACAGCGTTCAGTCACGGCCTTGCTTGGGGGAAACGTGCTTACAGCAATCCTTGCTTGGGGGAGACCTGTACAGTAGTCGCTGGCCCTGCAAGGGGGAGACGTGCCAGTACAGTTATTCACGGGCCCTTTATGGGGCTAAACGTGCCTGTACCGCCGTCTCAGGCCTTGCTTGGGGGAGACATGCTTGCACCACAGTCCCGGCCTTGCTTGGGGGAAACATGCTGGTAAAGCAGTAACTGCCTTGCTTGGGGGCTCTGTTCGCTTGGCTATATTCTTGGCTGGTCTGTGAGACAGATCAATCAGTGGCCTGTGGCCTAATCTTTTTAATTGATCTAGTGGATCTAGGGTATATCTGTACACTACAGTACGTGTTGGACGTGTACCTGGTCTGACCAGGCACACTCTGCCATGCTAGCTTTTGTTTAAGCTAGTTAGCTTTGTATTTAAAGCTAATTGCTACAACTTGCTGTAAAATCCGCTTTTCAAAGCGCGCAAGTGTAGTTCCTGTTCTGCTTCTTATCTTAAGTGAGTTTAAAAGACTAACTGAGTGCTATATAGCCTGTCAATTCGTGTTTAAATTAGTCCGTTAATTTTAGACTCTCTCAGTGTCTCAAATTCACTTTTTTCAGAGAAGTATTGGCCTGCTGCGCCAACTGCTTCTAATATCAACTTTGCACCGAATTTAAGTATAATTTATGGCCTGCTCCCCCTCCTAGACGAGTAGAGGAGACTAACTAACTGCTTTATATTACACCAAATGGTGTTTAAATTAGTCCGTTATCTCAGACTAAGCAAAGCCAATGTTGTTCACCAGCCACCTGAGCAGCGCTTCTCGCTGCTAATATTAGCTTCTTGAACAACGTTTTCCGCTGCTATACTGCTTTAATATATAACAATGTCAACACTAACATAACGTTTCGGTTATATTTAACCTTCTTCAGATGTCTACAGGGTTGACAAATCTCTAAATTTGAGCTAAGAGTGTCTCTCTATTGAGTTTTCAGAAAGATCGCAGCAGCCGTGTGTTCTGTTCAGAGTAGGGTTAGGGTTAGGGTTAGGGTTAGGGTTAGGGTTAGGGTTAGGGTTAGGGTTAGGGTTAGGGTTAGGGTTAGGGTTAGGGTTAGGGTTAGGGTTAGGGTTAGGGTTAGGGTTAGGGTTAGGGTTAGGGTTAGGGTTAGGGTTAGGGTTAGGGTTAGGGGTTAGGGTTAGGGTTAGGGTTAGGGTTAGGGTTAGGGTTAGGGTTAGGGTTAGGGTTAGGGTTAGGGTTAGGGTTAGGGTTAGGGTTAGGGTTAGGGTTAGGGTTAGGGTTAGGGTTAGGGTTAGGGTTAGGGTTAGGGTTAGGGTTAGGGTTAGGGTTAGGGTTAGGGTTAGGGTTAGGGTTAGGGTTAGGGTTAGGGTTAGGGTTAGTAGGGTTAGGGTTAGGGTTAGGGTTAGGGTTAGGGTTAGGGTTAGGGTTAGGGTTAGGGTTAGGGTTAGGGTTAGGATAAGGGGGGTTTTGCCACGATCGCCGGGGCGGCGATCCCTATCTTTCCCATGTTAAACCTAATTTATGCAAATATATGCGAGTTATGCAAATAAAAAAAAGTAGCTCCTCCCACTTTAGCAAAGTACCCTACCAAACTTAGGAGGTCGAGGTACCCCACTAAAACCACACCCCCGAGGCTCTACGACCTTCGGGGGCGGAGTTACACTTTTTTGGCTCCTCCCCCCCCCGCCGGAAGCCAGGGAAAGGGGGCGGAGCCTATTTTTTTACACATTCGAACTCCTTGGGGGCGTGGCTACAGATCCCCCCTACTTTGGTTAGGCCACGCCCACCGGAAGTTTGCTATGTAAACCCTAGTGAAACCCTAGTTTTTTTTACTAAGTGTTTCAGCCAAAATCCTTCCTCAGGGGATGTGATAGGAGTGCGTTTCAGGTCATTTGGAGTCGAATGGTACTATCGCCGGAAGTACTTTTTTTTTTTACATAGGAAAAGTACTTATGTTTTTTTTTTTTTTTTTTTTTTTTTTTTTTTGGTGGGAAAATTAAGTATAGCCATGTAGGTACTCTACAGACTCCATTTTTGGCGAGGAGCCCGAAAAAATAGGTTTTACCTGGATCCGAGTTTCGGCAAATTTTAGGAGTGCTCCAAATGACACCAAAGTTACAGGGATTCTTCATCATGATGAGAAGATACGCCTGAACGAGTTTGGTGTCATTTGGAAAAACTTTGGTCAAAAAAAAAAAAAAAAAAGACACCAAAGTTACAGGGATTCTTCATCATGATGAGAAGATACGCCTGAACGAGTTTGGTGTCATTTGGAATAACTTTGGTTTTTTTGAAAAAAAAAAAAAAGACGGATGTCGGATGCAACAATTCACTAAAAATCAGTAATTGAAGCTAGCCCTTTCAAAGTTGCTGGACACGTAGGAGACAGTCTAAAGCCTACTCTCAGCAAAGGGTAGGCTAATCGGAGCTACGCTGAGCGAGCTGTGGTCCCGCAGAGTTGAAAAAAAAAAAAAAACGCACGAAATTACGAAATCCAGCAAAATTGACATCTCTTTTTGTCAATTTGACACAGTTCCACTCAACCTTGAGCCGAAATTTTGGCTACAGTGTATGTTGACAACCCCTAGTACATGCTCAAACCGTCATTTTGGTTGTAGCTTCAATTACTGAATTTTAGTGAATATAAAGATACGACATTTTTTTTGTAAAGAAAAAAAGTTCCGTTTTGACCTCCCATTTTTTGTGGGCTGAAAGAGGAGTGTGAGAGGAGTTCCCACAAAAAAAATTAGAATTTTAAGTGACTTCCCCTAGGAGTTATTCAGGTTTGATTTTTTTTTTTTTTTTTTTTTTTTTTTTTCAATTTTTTTTTTTTTTTTTTTATAGCCATGTAGGTACTCTAAGGACTCCATTTTTGGCGAGGAGCCCGAAAACCGAGTTCATTTTGGCCAAAAAGCAAGGGAAATGGCCGAAACGCGACTTCCGATTTTTAGGGGGCGTTTTGACCTCCCATTTTTTGTGGGCGGGAAGAGGGGTGTGAGAGGAGTTCCCC
>NW_028151509.1:10000-20000 GCF_964638095.1 Poromitra crassiceps | reverse complement strand
TCAGCCAAAATCCTTCCTCAGGGGATGTGATAGGAGTGCGTTTCAGGTCATTTGGAGTCGAATAGTACTATCGCCGGAAGTACTTTTTTTTTTTTACATAGGAAAAGTACTTATGTTTTTTTTTTTTTTTTTTTTTTTTTTTTTTTTGGTGGGAAAATTAAGTATAGCCATGTAGGTACTCTACAGACTCCATTTTTGGCGAGGAGCCCGAAAAAATAGGTTTTACCTGGATCCGAATTTTGGCAAATTTTAGGAGTGCTCCAAATGACACCAAAGTTACAGAGAAGCTTCATCATGATGAGAAGATACGCCTGAACGAGTTTGGTGTCATTTGGAAAAACTTTGGTCAAAAAAAAAAAAAAAAATGACACCAAACTTACAGGGATTCTTCATCATGATGAGAAGATACGCCTGAACGAGTTTGGTGTCATTTGGAATAACTTTGGTTTTTTGGAAAAAAAAAAAAAAGACGGATGTCGGATGCAACAATTCACTAAAAATCAGTAATTGAAGCTAGCCCTTTCAAAGTTGCTGGACACGTAGGAGACAGTCTAAAGCCTACTCTCAGCAAAGGGTAGGCTAATCGGAGCTACGCTGAGCGAGCTGTGGTCCCGCAGAGTTGGAAAAAAAAAAAAAAACGCACGAAATTACGAAATCCAGGGTTAGGGTTAGGGTTAGGGTTAGGGTTAGGGTTAGGGTTAGGGTTGGGTTAGGGTTAGGGTTAGGGTTAGGGTTAGGGTTAGGGTTAGGGTTAGGGTTAGGGTTAGGGTTAGGGTTAGGGTTAGGGTTAGGGTTAGGGTTAGGGTTAGGGTTAGGGTTAGGGTTAGGGTTAGGGTTAGGGTTAGGGTTAGGGTTAGGGTTAGGGTTAGGGTTAGGGTTAGGGTTAGGGTTAGGGTTAGGGTTAGGGTTAGGGTTAGGGTTAGGGTTAGGGTTAGGGTTAGGGTTAGGGTTAGGGTTAGGGTTAGGGTTAGGGTTAGGGTTAGGGTTAGGGTTAGGGTTAGGGTTAGGGTTAGGGTTAGGGTTAGGGTTAGGGTTAGGGTTAGGGTTAGGGTTAGGGTTAGGGTAGGGGATCTGAGCCACGATGGCCCGCGGGCCATCCCTATCTTTCCCATGTTAAATCTAATTTATACTAATTTATGCGAGTTATGCAAATAAAAAAAAGTAGCTCCTCCCACTTTAGCAAAGTACCCTACCAAACTTAGGAGATCGAGGTACCCCACTAAAACCACACCCCCGAGGCTCTACGACCTTCAGGGGCGGAGTTACACTTTTTTGGCTCCTCCCCCCCCCGCCGGAAGCCAGGGAAAGGGGGCGGAGCCTATTTTTTTGCACATTCGAACTCCTTGGGGGCGTGGCTACAGATCCCCCCTACTTTGGTTAGGCCACGCCCACCGGAAGTTTGCTATGTAAACCCTAGTGAAACCCTAGTTTTTTTTACTAAGTGTTTCAGCCAAAATCCTTCCTCAGGGGATGTGATAGGAGTGCGTTTCAGGTCATTTGGAGTCGAATGGTACTATCGCCGGAAGTACTTTTTTTTTTTTACATAGGAAAAGTACTTATGTTTTTTTTTTTTTTTTTTTTTTTTTTTTTTGGTGGGAAAATTAAGTATAGCCATGTAGGTACTCTAAGGACTCCATTTTTGGCGAGGAGCCCGAAAAAATAGGTTTTACCTGGATCCGAGTTTCGGCAAATTTTAGGAGTGCTCCAAATGACACCAAAGTTACAGGGAAGCTTCATCATGATGAGAAGATACGCCTGAACGAGTTTGGTGTCATTTGGAAAAACTTTGGTCAAAAAAAAAAAAAAAAATGACACCAAACTTACAGGGATTCTTCATCATGATGAGAAGATACGCCTGAACGAGTTTGGTGTCATTTGGAATAACTTTGGTTTTTTGGAAAAAAAAAAAAAAAGACGGATGTCGGATGCAACAATTCAGTAAAAATCAGTAATTGAAGCTAGCCCATTCAAAGTTGCTGGAAACGTAGGAGACAGTCTAAAGCCTACTCTCAGCAAAGGGTAGGCAAATCGGAGCTACGCTGAGCGAGCTGTGGTCCCGCAGAGTTGAAAAAAAAAAAAAAACGCACGAAATTACGAAATCCTGCAAAATTTACATCTCTTTTTGGGCCAGGGACACAGTTCCACTCAACCTTGAGCCGAAATTTTGGCTACAGTGGATGTTGACAACCCCTAGTACATGCTCAAACCGTCATTTTGGTTGTAGCTTCAATTACTGAATTTTAGTGAATATAAAGATACGACATTTTTTTTGTCAAGAAAAAAAGTTCCGTTTTGACCTCCCATTTTTTGTGGGCTGAAAGAGGAGTGTGAGAGGAGTTCCCACAAAAAAGATTAGAATTTTAAGTGACTTCCCCTAGGAGTTATTCAGGTTTGATTTTTTTTTTTTTTTTTTTTTTTTTTTTTCAAATTTTTTTTTTTTTTTTTTATAGCCATGTAGGTACTCTAAGGACTCCATTTTTGGCGAGGAGCCCGAAAACCGACTTCATTTTGGCCAAAAAGCAAGGGAAATGGCCGAAACGCGACTTCCGGTTTTTAAGTTCCGTTTTGACCTCCCATTTTTTGTGGGCGGGAAGAGGGGTGTGAGAGGAGTTCCCCCAAGAAAGGACAGCCTTCTAGTCCTTTTACTTTAGGAGTTATTAGCACCCCTAGTTTCAACATTTTTAAACGATTGGACCGCCCCCCTGGCTAGGGGGAGGGGACTTGTGCTAATCTTTTCTCAGGATCTGCTCTCCTATAGGAGGGCTACATGCTCCAATTGAAATTATAGCTCCAGGTGGTCCAGGGGAGTTAATTGACAACCCTAGCTGAAATTTGCACTAGGTTGTTAGGGTTGTAGACCGTTGACCCATTGTGAAGGGCTAAGTTGGAACTAGGGTTAGGAAGTTAGACATGTAGTCTTATGTAGTTTTATGCGCTGGTCCCGAATATGGGCGGGGCTTCCGCCGGAAGTGACCGGAAGTGGGTGTAAATAGGCTTTGAACAGGGGGTTTTGGCCAACCCTAGGCTGTTTTGAGGGAGGGTTGTTGGGGGGGTGTCATATGAGCATGAATTGGGTTGATTGGAGTCGTTTGGTGAAACGGCTAAGAGACTTTTTTTTTTTTTTTGTATGGGAAAAGTACTTGTGTTTTTTTTTTTTTTTTTTTTTTTGAAAAGTGTTGAAATTTTACCAAGTGTTTGGGTGGTTAGGGTTTTGAGTGTTTTTTTGTGGGGTTGTGTTAGGAGCACGTTTCATGCGATTTGGGAGTTTTGAAGTACTTGGTGTTTTTTTTGTTTTTGTTTTTGTTTTTTTCAATTTTTTTTTATAGCCATGTAGGTACTCTAAGGACTCCATTTTTGGCGAGGAGCTCGAAAAACGACTTCATTTTGGCCAAAAAGCAAGGGAAATGGCCCAAAATGGCCCAAACGCGTTTTTTTTTTTTTTTTTTTTTTTTTAATTTTATTTTGAAATTTTTTGTTTTTTTCATAGCCAAGTAACCACTCTAACGACTGGGAATATTACGGGGAACTTGAATAACTACTTTTTAGCTTGATCCGAGCAAGGGAAATTCTACTTCCTGTTTTGGTCATTTTCTTTTATTTTGAAGGCCAAAAACAGGAAGTGGTTTTTTTGCTAACTATTTTAACTTTTTTTTTTTTTTTTTTTTTTTTTTTTTTTTTAAGCTAATGCTAAGCTAACTTTTTTTTTTCTTTTTTTTATGCTAAGCTAATGCTAAGCTAACATGCTAGCAACTTTTTTTTTCCTTTTTTTTATGCTAAGCTAATGCTAAGCTAAACTTCTTTAAGTTTAGGGCCAAGATCGAATTTAAACGTGAATTGGAGGGGTTAAGGTGTGTATTTGTGGTAGGATGGTTAGGGTTAGGGTTAGGGTTAGGGTTAGGGTTAGGGTTAGGGTTAGGGTTAGGGTTAGGGTTAGGGTTAGGGTTAGGGTTAGGGTTAGGGTTAGGGTTAGGGTTAGGGTTAGGGTTAGGGTTAGGGTTAGGGTTTAGGGTTAGGGTTAGGGTTAGGGTTAGGGTTAGGGTTAGGGTTAGGGTTAGGGTTAGGGTTAGGGTTAGGGTTAGGGTTAGGGTTAGGGTTAGGGTTAGGGTTAGGGTTAGGGTTAGGGTTAGGGTTAGGGTTAGGGTTAGGGTTAGGGTTAGGGTTAGGGTTAGGGTTAGGGTTAGGGTTAGGGTTAGGGTTAGGGTTAGGGTTAGGGTTAGGGTTAGGGTTAGGGTTAGAGTTAGGGTTAGGGTTAGGGTAAGGGGGTAAAAGCCACGATCATACGGGGGTATGATCCTATCTTTCCCATGTTAAACCCTAATTTATGCAAATTTATGCGAGATATGCAAATAAAAAAAAGTAGCTCCTCCCACTTTAGCAAAGTACCCTACCAAACTTAGGAGGTCGAGGTACCCCACTAAAACCACACCCCCGAGGCTCTACGACCTTCGGGGGCGGAGTTACACTTTTTTGGCTCCTCCCCCCCCCGCCGGAAGCCAGGGAAAGGGGGCGGAGCCTATTTTCTTCCACATTCGAACTCCTTGGGGGCGTGGCTACAGATCCCGCCTACTTTGGTTAGGCCACGCCCACCGGAAGTTTGCTATGTAAACCCTAGTGAAACCCTAGTTTTTTTTACTAAGTGTTTCAGCCAAAATCCTTCCTCAGGGGATGTGATAGGAGTGCGTTTCAGGTCATTTGGAGTCGAATGGTACTATCGCCGGAAGTACTTTTTTTTTTTTTACATAGGAAAAGTACTTATGTTTTTTTTTTTTTTTTTTTTTTTTTTTTTTTGGTGGGAAAATTAAGTATAGCCATGTAGGTACTCTAAGGACTCCATTTTTGGCGAGGAGCCCGAAAAAATAGGTTTTACCTGGATCCGAATTTTGGCAAATTTTAGGAGTGCTCCAAATGACACCAAAGTTACAGGGAAGCTTCATCATGATGAGAAGATACGCCTGAACGAGTTTGGTGTCATTTGGAAAAACTTTGGTCAAAAAAAAAAAAAAAAATGACACCAAAGTTACAGGGATTCTTCATCATGATGAGAAGATACGCCTGAACGAGTTTGGTGTCATTTGGAATAACTTTGGTTTTTTTGAAAAAAAAAAAAAAGACGGATGTCGGATGCAACAATTCACTAAAAATCAGTAATTGAAGCTAGCCCTTTCAAAGTTGCTGGACACGTAGGAGACAGTCTAAAGCCTACTCTCAGCAAAGGGTAGGCTAATCGGAGCTACGCTGAGCGAGCTGTGGTCCCGCAGAGTTGAAAAAAAAAAAAAAACGCACGAAATTACGAAATCCTGCAAAATTTACATCTCTTTTTGTCAATTTGACACAGTTCCACTCAACCTTGAGCCGAAATTTTGGCTACAGTGTATGTTGACAAGCCCTAGTACATGCTCAAACCGTCATTTTGGTTGTAGCTTCAATTACTGAATTTTAGTGAATATAAAGATACGACATTTTTTTTGTAAAGAAAAAAAGTTCCGTTTTGACCTCCCATTTTTTGTGGGCTGAAAGAGGAGTGTGAGAGGAGTTCCCACAAAAAAAATTAGAATTTTAAGTGACTTCCCCTAGGAGTTATTCAGGTTTGATTTTTTTTTTTTTTTTTTTTTTTTTTTTTTCAAATTTTTTTTTTTTTTTTTTATAGCCATGTAGGTACTCTAAGGACTCAATTTTTGGCGAGGAGCCCGAAAACCGACTTCATTTTGGCCAAAAAGCAAGGGAAATGGCCGAAACGCGACTTCCGATTTTTAGGGGGCGTTTTGACCTCCCATTTTTTGTGGGCGGGAAGAGGGGTGTGAGAGGAGTTCCCCCAAGAAAGGACAGCCTTCTAGTCCTTTTACTTTAGGAGTTATTAGCACCCCTAGTTTCAACATTTCTAAACGATTGGACCGCCCCCCTGCCTAGGGGGAGGGGACTTGTGCTAATCTTTTCTCAGGATCTGCTCTCCTATAGGAGGGCTACATGCTCCAATTGAAATTATAGCTCCAGGTGGTCCAGGGGAGTTAATTGACAACCCTAGCTGAAATTTGCACTAGGTTGTTAGGGTTGTAGACCGTTGACCCATTGTGAAGGGCTAAGTTGGAACTAGGGTTAGGAAGTTAGACATGTAGTCTTATGTAGTTTTATGCGCTGGTCCCGAATATGGGCGGGGCTTCCGCCGGAAGTGACCGGAAGTGGGTGTAAATAGGCTTTGAACATGGCATTTTGGCCAACCCTAGGCTGTTTTGAGGGAGGGTTGTTGGGGGGGTGTCATATGAGCATGAATTGGGTTGATTGGAGTCGTTTGGTGAAACGGCAGGGAGAGTTTTTTTTTTTTTTTGTATGGGAAAAGTACTTGGGTTTTTTTTTTTTTTTTTTTTTTTGAAAAGTGTTGAAATTTTACCAAGTGTTTGGGTGGTTAGGGTTTGGAGTGTTTTTTTGTGGGGTTGTGTTAGGAGCACGTTTCATGCGATTTGGGAGTTTTGAAGTACTTGGTGTTTTTTTTTTTTTTTCATTATTAATTTTTTTTTTTTTTTTTATAGGCATGTAGGTACTCTAAGGACTCCATTTTTGGCGAGGAGCTCGAAAAACGACTTCATTTTGGCCAAAAAGCAAGGGAAATGGCCCAAAATGGCCCAAACGCGTTTTTTTTTTTTTTTTTTTTTTTTTTAATTTTATTTTGAAATTTTTTGTTTTTTTCATAGCCAAGTAACCACTCTAACGACTGGGAATATTACGGGGAACTTGAAAAACTACTTTTTAGCTTGATCCGAGCAAGGGAAATTCTACTTCCTGTTTTGGTCATTTTCTTTTATTTTGAAGGCCAAAAACAGGAAGTGGTTTTTTTGCTAACTATTTTAACTTTTTTTTTTTTTTTTTTTTTTTTTAATTTTATTTTGAAATTTTTTATTTTTTTCATAGCCAAGTAACCACTCTAACGACTGGGAATATTACGGGGAACTTGAATAACTACTTTTTAGCTTGATCCGAGCAAGGGAAATTCTACTTCCTGTTTTGGTCATTTTCTTTTATTTTGAAGGCCAAAAACAGGAAGTGGTTTTTTTGCTAACTATTTTAACTTTTTTTTTTTTTTTTTTTTTTTAATTTTATTTTGAAATTTTTTATTTTTTTCATAGCCAAGTAACCACTCTAACGACTGGGAATATTACGGGGAACTTGAATAACTACTTTTTAGCTTGATCCGAGCAAGGGAAATTCTACTTCCTGTTTTGGTCATTTTCTTTTATTTTGAAGGCCAAAAACAGGAAGTGGTTTTTTTGCTAACTATTTTAACTTTTTTTTTTTTTTTTTTTTTTTTTTTTTTTTTTAGCTAATGCTAAGCTAACTTTTTTTTTTCTTTTTTTTATGCTAAGCTAATGCTAAGCTAACATGCTAGCAACTTTTTTTTTATGCTAAGCTAATGCTAAGCTAACATGCTAGCAACTTTTTTTTTATGCTAAGCTAATGCTAAGCTAACATGCTAGCAACTTTTTTTTTCTTTTTTTTATGCTAAGCTAATGCTAAGCTAACATGCTAGCAACTTTTTTTTAGGGATCAAATTAAAACGTGAATTGGAGGGGTTAAGGTGTGTATTTGTGGTGGGATGGGGTTAGATAACTGGGTTAGGGTTAGGGTTAGGGTTAGGGTTAGGGTTAGGGTTAGGGTTAGGGTTAGGGTTAGGGTTAGGGTTAGGGTTAGGGTTAGGGTTAGGGTTAGGGTTAGGGTTAGGGTTAGGGTTAGGATAGGGTTAGGGTTAGGGTTAGGGTTAGGGTTAGGGTTAGGGTTAGGGTTAGGGTTAGGGTAAGGGGGTAAAAGCCACGATCGCCGGGGCGGCGATCCCTATCTTTCCCATGTTAAACCCTAATTTATGCAAATTTATGCGAGATATGCAAATAAAAAAAAGTAGCTCCTCCCACTTTGGCAAAGTACCCTACCAAACTTAGGAGATCGAGGTACCCCACTAAAACCACGCCCCCGAGGCTCTACGACCTTCGGGGGCGGAGTTACCCTTTTTGGCTCCACCCCCCCCCGCCGGAAGCCAGGGAAAGGGGGCGGAGCCTATTTTTTTGCACATTCGAACTCCTTGGGGGCGTGGCTACAGATCCCCCCTACTTTGGTTAGGCCACGCCCACCGGAAGTTTGCTATGTAAACCCTAGTGAAACCCTAGTTTTTTTTACTAAGTGTTTCAGCCAAAATCCTTCCTCAGGGGATGTGATAGGAGTGCGTTTCAGGTCATTTGGAGTCGAATGGTACTATCGCCGGAAGTACTTTTTTTTTTTTTACATAGGAAAAGTACTTATGTTTTTTTTTTTTTTTTTTTTTTTTTTTTTTTTGGTGGGAAAATTAAGTATAGCCATGTAGGTACTCTACAGACTCCATTTTTGGCGAGGAGCCCGAAAAAATAGGTTTTACCTGGATCCGAATTTTGGCAAATTTTAGGAGTGCTCCAAATGACACCAAAGTTACAGGGAAGCTTCATCATGATGAGAAGATACGCCTGAACGAGTTTGGTGTCATTTGGAAAAACTTTGGTCAAAAAAAAAAAAAAAAAAAGCCCCAAAGTCACAGGGATTCTTCATCATGATGAGAAGATACGCCTGAACGAGTTTGGTGTCATTTGGAATAACTTTGGTTTTTTGGAAAAAAAAAAAAAAAGACGGATGTCGGATGCAACAATTCACTAAAAATCAGTAATTGAAGCTAGCCCTTTCAAAGTTGCTGGACACGTAGGAGACAGTCTAAAGCCTACTCTCAGCAAAGGGTAGGCTAATCGGAGCTACGCTGAGCGAGCTGTGGTCCCGCAGATTTGAGAAAAAAAAAAAAAACGCACGAAATTACGAAATCCAGCAAAATTGACATCTCTTTTTGTCAATTTGACACAGTTCCACTCAACCTTGAGCCGAAATTTTGGCTACAGTGTATGTTGATAACCCCTAGTACATGCTCAAACCGTCATTTTGGTTGTAGCTTCAATTACTGAATTTTAGTGAATATAAAGATACGACATTTTTTTTGTAAAGAAAAAAAGTTCCGTTTTGACCTCCCATTTTTTGTGGGCTGAAAGAGGAGTGTGAGAGGAGTTCCCACAAAAAAAATTAGAATTTTAAGTGACTTCCCCTAGGAGTTATTCAGGTTTGATTTTTTTTTTTTTTTTTTTTTTTTTTTTTTTCAAATTTTTTTTTTTTTTTTTTATAGCCATGTAGGTACTCTAAGGACTCCATTTTTGGCGAGGAGCCCGAAAACCGAGTTCATTTTGGCCAAAAAGCAAGGGAAATGGCCGGAACGCGACTTCCGGTTTTTAAGTTCCGTTTTGACCTCCCATTTTTTGTGGGCGGGAAGAGGGGTGTGAGAGGAGTTCCCCCAAGAAAGGACAGCCTTCTAGTCCTTTTACTTTAGGAGTTATTAGCACCCCTAGTTTCAACATTTTTAAACGATTGGACCGCCCCCCTGCCTAGGGGGAGGGGACTTGTGCTAATCTTTTCTCAGGATCTGCTCTCCTATAGGAGGGCTACATGCTCCAATTGAAATTATAGCTCCAGGTGGTCCAGGGGAGTTAATTGACAACCCTAGCTGAAATTTGCACTAGGTTGTTAGGGTTGTAGACCGTTGACCCATTGTGAAGGGCTAAGTTGGAACTAGGGTTAGGAAGTTAGACATGTAGTCTTATGTAGTTTTATGCGCTGGTCCCGAATATGGGCGGGGCTTCCGCCGGAAGTGACCGGAAGTGGGTGTAAATAGGCTTTGAACATGGCATTTTGGCCAACCCTAGGCTGTTTTGAGGGAGGGTTGTTGGGGGGGTGTCATATGAGCATGAATTGGGTTGATTGGAGTCGTTTGGTGAAACGGCTAAGAGACTTTTTTTTTTTTTTTGTATGGGAAAAGTACTTGTGTTTTTTTTTTTTTTTTTTTTTTTGAAAAGTGTTGAAATTTTACCAAGTGTTTGGGTGGTTAGGGTTTTGAGTGTTTTTTTGTGGGGTTGTGTTAGGAGCACGTTTCATGCGATTTGGGAGTTTTGAA
>NW_028151509.1:0-5000 GCF_964638095.1 Poromitra crassiceps | reverse complement strand
TAGCTCCAGGTGGTCCAGGGGAGTTAATTGACAACCCTAGCTGAAATTTGCACTAGGTTGTTAGGGTTGTAGACCGTTGACCCATTGTGAAGGGCTAAGTTGGAACTAGGGTTAGGAAGTTAGACATGTAGTCTTATGTAGTTTTATGCGCTGGTCCCGAATATGGGCGGGGCTTCCGCCGGAAGTGACCGGAAGTGGGTGTAAATAGGCTTTGAACATGGCATTTTGGCCAACCCTAGGCTGTTTTGAGGGAGGGTTGTTGGGGGGGTGTCATATGAGCATGAATTGGGTTGATTGGAGTCGTTTGGGTTAGGGTTAGGGTTAGGGTTAGGGTTAGGGTTAGGGTTAGGGTTAGGGTTAGGGTTAGGGTTAGGGTTAGGGTTAGGGTTAGGGTTAGGGTTAGGGTTAGGGTTAGGGTTAGGGTTAGGGTTAGGGTTAGGGTTAGGGTTAGGGTTAGGGTTAGGGTTAGGGTTAGGGTTAGGGTTAGGGTTAGGGTTAGGGTTAGGGTTAGGGTTAGGGTTAGGGTTAGGGTTAGGGTTAGGGTTAGGGTTAGGGTTAGGGTTAGGGTTAGGGTTAGGGTTAGGGTTAGGGTTAGGGTTAGGGTTAGGGTTAGGGTTAGGATAAGGGGGGTTTTGCCACGATCGTACGCGTACGATCCCTATCTTTCCCATGTTAAACCTAATTTATGCAAATATATGCGAGTTATGCAAATAAAAAAAAGTAGCTCCTCCCACTTTAGCAAAGTACCCTACCAAACTTAGGAGGTCGAGGTACCCCACTAAAACCACACCCCCGAGGCTCTACGACCTTCGGGGGCGGAGTTACACTTTTTTGGCTCCTCCCCCCCCCGCCGGAAGCCAGGGAAAGGGGGCGGAGCCTATTTTCTTCCACATTCGAACTCCTTGGGGGCGTGGCTACAGATCCCGCCTACTTTGGTTAGGCCACGCCCACCGGAAGTTTGATATGTAAACCCTAGTGAAACCCTAGTTTTTTTTACTAAGTGTTTCAGCCAAAATCCTTCCTCAGGGGATGTGATAGGAGTGCGTTTCAGGTCATTTGGAGTCGAATGGTACTATCGCCGGAAGTACTTTTTTTTTTTTACATAGGAAAAGTACTTATGTTTTTTTTTTTTTTTTTTTTTTTTTTTTTTTTGGTGGGAAAATTAAGTATAGCCATGTAGGTACTCTAAGGACTCCATTTTTGGCGAGGAGCCCGAAAAAATAGGTTTTACCTGGATCCGAGTTTCGGCAAATTTTAGGAGTGCTCCAAATGACACCAAAGTTACAGGGATTCTTCATCATGATGAGAAGATACGCCTGAACGCGTTTGGTGTCATTTGGAAAAACTTTGGTCAAAAAAAAAAAAAAAAATGACACCAAAGTCACAGGGATTCTTCATCATGATGAGAAGATACGCCTGAACGAGTTTGGTGTCATTTGGAATAACTTTGGTTTTTTGGAAAAAAAAAAAAAAGACGGATGTCCGATGCAACAATTCACTAAAAATCAGTAATTGAAGCTAGCCCTTTCAAAGTTGCTGGACACGTAGGAGACAGTCTAAAGCCTACTCTCAGCAAAGGGTAGGCTAATCGGAGCTACGCTGAGCGAGCTGTGGTCCCGCAGAGTTGAAAAAAAAAAAAAAAACGCACGAAATTACGAAATCCAGCAAAATTGACATCTCTTTTTGTCAATTTGACACAGTTCCACTCAACCTTGAGCCGAAATTTTGGCTACAGTGTATGTTGACAACCCCTAGTACATGCTCAAACCGTCATTTTGGTTGTAGCTTCAATTACTGAATTTTAGTGAATATAAAGATACGACATTTTTTTTGTAAAGAAAAAAAGTTCCGTTTTGACCTCCCATTTTTTGTGGGCTGAAAGAGGAGTGTGAGAGGAGTTCCCACAAAAAAAATTAGAATTTTAAGTGACTTCCCCTAGGAGTTATTCAGGTTTGATTTTTTTTTTTTTTTTTTTTTTTTTTTTCAAATTTTTTTTTTTTTTTTTTATAGCCATGTAGGTACTCCAAGGACTCCATTTTTGGCGAGGAGCCCGAAAACCGAGTTCATTTTGGCCAAAAAGCAAGGGAAATGGCCGAAACGCGACTTCCGGTTTTTAAGTTCCGTTTTGACCTCCCATTTTTTGTGGGCGGGAAGAGGGGTGTGAGAGGAGTTCCCCCAAGAAAGGACAGCCTTCTAGTCCTTTTACTTTAGGAGTTATTAGCACCCCTAGTTTCAACATTTTTAAACGATTGGACCGCCCCCCTGCCTAGGGGGAGGGGACTTGTGCTAATCTTTTCTCAGGATCTGCTCTCCTATAGGAGGGCTACATGCTCCAATTGAAATTATAGCTCCAGGTGGTCCAGGGGAGTTAATTGACAACCCTAGCTGAAATTTGCACTAGGTTGTTAGGGTTGTAGACCGTTGACCCATTGTGAAGGGCTAAGTTGGAACTAGGGTTAGGAAGTTAGACATGTAGTCTTATGTAGTTTTATGCGCTGGTCCCGAATATGGGCGGGGCTTCCGCCGGAAGTGACCGGAAGTGGGTGTAAATAGGCTTTGAACATGGCATTTTGGCCAACCCTAGGCTGTTTTGAGGGAGGGTTGTTGGGGGGGTGTCATATGAGCATGAATTGGGTTGATTGGAGTCGTTTGGTGAAACGGCTAAGAGAGGTTTTTTTTTTTTTTGTATGGGAAAAGTACTTGGGTTTTTTTTTTTTTTTTGAAAAGTGTTGAAATTTTACCAAGTGTTTGGGTGGTTAGGGTTTTGAGTGTTTTTTTGTGGGGTTGTGTTAGGAGCACGTTTCATGCGATTTGGGAGTTTTGAAGTACTTTGTGTTTTTTTTGTTTTTGTTTTTGTTTTTTTTCAAAAAAAAATTATAGCCATGTAGGTACTCTAAGGACTCCATTTTTGGCGAGGAGCTCGAAAAACGACTTCATTTTGGCCAAAAAGCAAGGGAAATGGCCCAAAATGGCCCAAACGCGTTTTTTTTTTTTTTTTTTTTTTTTTTTTTAATTTTATTTTGAAATTTTTTGTTTTTTTCATAGCCAAGTAACCACTCTAACGACTGGGAATATTACGGGGAACTTGAATAACTACTTTTTAGCTTGATCCGAGCAAGGGAAATTCTACTTCCTGTTTTGGTCATTTTCTTTTATTTTGAAGGCCAAAAACAGGAAGTGGTTTTTTTGCTAACTATTTTAACTTTTTTTTTTTTTTTTTTTTTTTTAATTTTATTTTGAATTTTTTTTTTTTTTTATAGCCAAGTAACCACTCTAACGACTGGGAATATTACGGGGAACTTGAATAACTACTTTTTAGCTTGATCCGAGCAAGGGAAATTCTACTTCCTGTTTTGGTCATTTTCTTTTATTTTGAAGGCCAAAAACAGGAAGTGGTTTTTTTGCTAACTATTTTAACTTTTTTTTTTTTTTTTTTTTTTTTTTTTAGCTAATGCTAAGCTAACTTTTTTTTTTCTTTTTTTTTATGCTAAGCTAATGCTAAGCTAACATGCTAGCAACTTTTTTTTTTATGCTAAGCTAATGCTAAGCTAACATGCTAGCAACTTTTTTTTTATGCTAAGCTAATGCTAAGCTAACATGCTAGCAACTTTTTTTTTCTTTTTTTTATGCTAAGCTAATGCTAAGCTAACATGCTAGCAACTTTTTTTTAGGGATCAAATTAAAACGTGAATTGGAGGGGTTAAGGTGTGTATTTGTGGTGGGATGGGGTTAGGGTTAGGGTTAGGGTTTAGGGTTAGGGTTAGGGTTAGGGTTAGGGTTAGGGTTAGGGTTAGGGTTAGGGTTAGGGTTAGGGTTAGGGTTAGGGTTAGGGTTAGGGTTAGGGTTAGGGTTAGGGTTAGGGTTAGGGTTAGGGTTAGGGTTAGGGTTAGGGTTAGGGTTAGGGTTAGGGGTTAGGGTTAGGGTTAGGGTTAGGGTTAGGGTTAGGGTAGGAGATCTGAGCCACGATCGCCGGGGCGGCGATCGTATCTTTCCCATGTTAAACCTAATTTATGCAAATTTATTCGAGTTATGCAAATAAAAAAAAGTAGCTCCTCCCACTTTAGCAAAGTACCCTACCAAACTTAGGAGATCGAGGTACCCCACTAAAACCACACCCCCGAGGCTCTACGACCTTCGGGGGCGGAGTTACACTTTTTTGGCTCCTCCCCCCCCCGCCGGAAGCCAGGGAAAGGGGGCGGAGCCTATTTTCTTCCACATTCGAACTCCTTGGGGGCGTGGCTACAGATCCCGCCTACTTTGGTTAGGCCACGCCCACCGGAAGTTTGCTATGTAAACCCTAGTGAAACCCTAGTTTTTTTTACTAAGTGTTTCAGCCAAAATCCTTCCTCAGGGGATGTGATAGGAGTGCGTTTCAGGTCATTTGGAGTCGAATGGTACTATCGCCGGAAGTACTTTTTTTTTTTTTACATAGGAAAAGTACTTGGGTTTTTTTTTTTTTTTTTTTTTTTTTTTTTTTGGTGGGAAAATTAAGTATAGCCATGTAGGTACTCTACAGACTCCATTTTTGGCGAGGAGCCCGAAAAAATAGGTTTTACCTGGATCCGAATTTCGGCAAATTTTAGGAGTGCTCCAAATGACACCAAAGTTACAGGGAATCTTCATCATGATGAGAAGATACGCCTGAACGAGTTTGGTGTCATTTGGAAAAACTTTGGTCAAAAAAAAAAAAAAAAATGACCCCAAAGTTACAGGGATTCTTCATCATGATGAGAAGATACGCCTGAACGAGTTTGGTGTCATTTGGAATAACTTTGGTTTTTTGGAAAAAAAAAAAAAAGACGGATGTCGGATGCAACAATTCACTAAAAATCAGTAATTGAAGCTAGCCCTTTCAAAGTTGCTGGACACGTAGGAGACAGTCTAAAGCCTACTCTCATCAAAGGGTAGGCTAATCGGAGCTACGCTGAGCGAGCTGTGGTCCCGCAGAGTTGGAAAAAAAAAAAAAAACGCACGAAATTACGAAATCCAGCAAAATTGAC